>NW_006911471.1:0-10069 GCF_000523455.1 Bipolaris oryzae ATCC 44560 | reverse complement strand
TTGTTGTGGAGGTCGGCGTTGACGCCCTTGACGGTACCGCTCAAGTTGACGCTGTCAGTGACGCGGTCAACGGTCTCGGTGAGCTTGGGAACAACGGGAAGGTCGAGCTGACGCCTGGCGTTTCCGACAACCCTGATCTTGGTGACATCGCCAACGATGTCGGTAACGGGCTTGGTGAGGTCGGTAGCAGGCCTGGTGAGGCCGCCAAGGACCTCAAGTTGGCGCTTCTCTTTCAAGAGACCAGTGACGCCTTCGAGGCTACCATCCTTGGAGACAACACCGGTGACGGGGTCAACGGTCTTGCCGACGGTACCAGTGAGGGATCCAACAGTGCCAGTGGCGGTGCCAGTGACTGAGCCGACTAGGTTGTTGAGGCCAAGCTGAGGAGTAGGGGCCGAGAGGACGGATGCGGAAAACGCAAAGATGGAAACAGCGACGTAGGAACGCATCTTGACTGTGGGTCGGATGTATTAAAGAAGTAAGTGGTATATAATAGTAAAACGAATGAGTGACAGTGTTTGGAAGAGAGCGACTGTGATGCGTTGGATGATCTTGGTCACATAGGCTGGGGTGTGTGATTTATATGCTTTGACGGTTTCCTCGAAGACGTCTGTTCCGATTCAGAGGCTCGTCGATCCTCCTCTCACCGTGCCCGTGAGCGCGTTGCTGTCCCTGTCCAGCGTGGTAGATCAGAGCTTAGTTTGATTTGACTTGGTGATGGTGGACAAAACTGGCAGCACGCTGCTGCATGTCTAGTCTAGGCAGAAAGCTGCGACGATCTTCATTACCAGACTCCCGCCTCAGGACGGCCCAATCAAAGACAGTAGTGCAGGTCGCTGGGGAGGTTAGTTGGGCTTAGTGTGAGGGAGCCACACGAGCTATGGGGTACAGAAACCATGAATCGTGCACAGAGCAAGCAAGACTTCCTTATCCAGCACGACTACACGGCGGGAGCTTACGGTCAGTCTCGGCAGTCAAGCTTTCCAAGGCACTTGGTTGGAGTTTCAGACAGTTTAGTTGCCGCTACATGTTGTCAGACTGGTGGGCGATCGCGCTCAAGTGGTAGTTGAACATGGGAGGATTGAAGAATGACGTTAGCGGAATATGACGTCGGCCAAATTGTGTTTCAACTGTGCGAGGGTCGAAGAGCCGTGCAGGGGTTGAGATGTAGGGGTATAACGTGCCCATGCAGGGACATAACATGAGCGTGGTTGTGTTTTCTGCTGCTTGGCTGAGCGGGCGAACGACGGTCTCCTCCCCCCCTGAAGATCTAGGGTAGCATGTGGAAAAGTAGTACTACCGTGCCTGCGCTAAGTGTCGATCATCCGCTTCCAGCAGCATGCCTGAATCTGAGTACATCGGCAGCGTCTGTCTAGCAGCCTCTTTGCGCCAGCCAGGTTATACCAGTTTCCCTACCTGTCCCTATCCGATCGCCGTTTTCCAGCAGAGCCGCGAGTCACTAGCGTGTTGGTCGCCAATCTACCATCTAACTGTCGTTGGCTGCAAATTCGACAGACATGTACGGATAAGGGATGGGGGGAAAAGGGAGAGGCCTGGTCATCGCAGTGAGATTTGGCCGAATACTAGCCACGTGGGGAATGCGATCAACATGGACCTTGACCGAAACGTACTCTCCACTGTTTCCGCCATCGACACGAGCACCACGCTGAGACATACTGAGGAAGTTGCCGGCGGGAGACTCTCTTCCGCGCAGAACATTGCTAGTGAGACAAGCCACTACACAACTCTGTATTATTGAATCCTCGTCTTTGGTGTTGACCGTATCTTAGCCTTGTCACGTGAACGGGCCATTCATTGCCTCACTCGTCGCTATAGAGCTGGTCAGACAACAGCTGATGTTGCTCAGCCTCAAGAACTACCACCGCGCTACTTTGTAACTGAGACCACTACGAAGGCACTGCGTGGGAATTGAGTTTTGGGGAGCGTCGTGACAGCATGGTGCGACTCAACGTGGCGCAACATAGCGGAAAGTTTGGCGAGGCGTGAGGCGCTGATAGCGAGCACCGGCGTCCTACGTAGCAGCATTCTGGATTGTCTCCTCAGGCACTTGTTCAAGCGCGAACATGGATCCATCACTGTCTCTCCAGGCTGCGCTGCGCAAATGAGTGAGTGCCCACCCGCTGCGCGTTGCGTGGCCCCTGCAAAATCACCTTCTCCACTTCCACGCGCATGAATTCTGGGGCTGCATCCCCTTTTTGCTTCACGTCTTCACTCAACTTAGACGACTCATTTCTAGCTCTGCCATTTTGACTCTGTTGTTGTATTCCTATCCAGATGCAAAAGGCAGGAAAAAATTATTTTGCTCGTTACGAATACGAACAAATCAATATTCATTGTCCAGAGTTGCAGACACAGCCTGTGCAAAATCCAAAGGCAACTTTTCCAAACCCACTAGGGTAAGATCTACATAATTACAAAGTGGAAACAGAAATGGCGTAATATCGTTACATTCATTCCGAGTCAGTCACGCAGCCCTGACTGGCATCCTTTACAAAACGCGCGTACTTGAAGAGCGTACCCTTCTGGTACTTGAGCGCAGGCGCGGTCCACTTCTTCCTCCTCTCCGCCAGCTCCTCTTCGCTCACAGAAATGTTCAGCTCATTCGATTCAGAGTCAATGGTAATTTCATCACCATCCTGAACAAGGCCAATAGGACCTCCCTCTTGCGCCTCGGGCACAATATGACCAATCAAGAAGCCGTGACTACCGCCGCTGAAGCGACCATCTGTAATGAGTGCGACATCCTTTCCAAGACCAGCACCCATGATGGCAGAGCTGGGTTTCAACATCTCCGGCATACCAGGGCCGCCCTTGGGTCCTTCATATCGGATCACCACAACAGTCTTCTCGCCCTTTTTGATCTCTCCGCGCTCAAGAGCGGTGATGAAGTCGTCTTCGGCATCGTAGCACTTTGCCTTTCCGGTGAACTGGGTGCCCTCCTTACCAGTAATTTTGCCTACGCAACCACCAGGAGCAAGGGTTCCCCTCAGAATCTGCAGGTGACCAGTTGATTTCAAGGGTTCGCTAAGCGGCCTGATGATCTTTTGCTCAGCAGGGAAGTCCTTGACAGTCTCCAGGTTCCCCTTCAGCTTCTTGCCAGTGACCGTCATCTGGTTACCGTCAAGAAGGCCCTCCTTCAACAGAAACTTGAGAAGTGATGGCGTGCCACCAATGTCGTGAATGTCAGCCATGACGTACTTGCCAGAAGGCTTCAAATCGGCCAACAATGGAATGCGGTCGCTGACGCTCTGGAAGTCGTCAATGGTGAGCTTGAGGCCAACCGAGTCGGCAATGGCGATCAAGTGAAGAACAGCGTTGGTCGAGCCACCAGTGATGCTAATGACAACCATGGCGTTCTCCAGCGCCTGGCGGGTGATGATGTCGCTCGGTCGGATGTCTTCCTTGAGAAGGTTCTTGATGGCGCCGCCTGCCGCTAGACACTCGAGCATCTTGGCCTTGGAGTTGGCGGGATTGGATGAGGAGCCGGGCAGCGACATGCCCATGGTCTCAATCGCAGTAGCCATTGTGTTTGCCGTGTACATGCCTCCACACGCACCCTGCCCATTGCATGCATGCCTGATGATGTCAAAGCGCTGGTCTTCGGTGATCTCGCCGGTGATGAATTGACCGTATGCCTGGAAAGCGGAAACAATGTCAATCTGCTGGTTTTCGAGTGTCTTTGCACAGCCAGGCTGGATAGTTCCACCGTAGACCATGAGCGAAGGCCTGTTGACACGACCCATAGCCATGATGACACCAGGCATGTTCTTGTCGCAGCCGGGAATGGAGATATTTGCATCGTACCACTGACCGCCCATGACCGTCTCGATAGAGTCTGCAATAATCTCACGCGACTGTAGCGAGTAGCGCATGCCTTTTGTGCCCATGGAAATACCATCGCTGACTCCAATGGTGTTAAACTGCATGCCCAACAGTCCCGCACGCTCTACACCTTCCTTGACCTTGTTGTTCAGGTCCATCAGGTGCATGTTGCAGGGATTGCCCGAGTACCACACGGACGAGATGCCAACCTGGGCCTTGTTCATATCCTCCTCGCTCATGCCCGTGGCGTACAGCATGGCCTGCGAGGCGCCCTGCGACTTGGGCTGAGTAATGTGCTTGCTGACTGAATTGAGTTCATTGTCGGCTTTGACGATGCGGAGTGCGGTGCTGGAGAGGGCACGTCTGGGAGCCGTCAGTATCAGTGTAGCAATGTCAATTACTATGAAAAACATACGCTGCGTGCCATTGTGGCCGCGGTGAGCACCTCGCGCGCGCGAGAAGACATCCAAAGCGTGCGAGAGACATTGTGGCTGGCGATTCACTTCCCCAGAGTGTCGCGGCATCAATTTATCGATGCGAGCTCGGAGGACGCGGAGTCGGACGCCTCTCCGTGCGGGCGGGCAGCCAATGAGAGGCAACGTGATGATGCATCACGCTTTGATCGTCGGCTATCCATCATCATGGTCGAGAGCTCCTATTTCATCATCTGGCTGCATTGTCTTGTACAATCATTTTTGCCTACAAAGGCGAACCAACGTGTGTCACGCTCTATCTCCTGTGAATAGTCCATCGTCACAGGACAGCCGTTTCAATTATGGTTATTCATCGCCAGTTTACAGCTTGTGAGAGTGCCTCCGTCAATGATGCAGCAATTCACTCTGATCAAATCAACTATATATTGCTTATGTTCCCATTATCCTTATAGGTTTCGTTGATACACAACATTTTCTTTCTCCATCAATTTGTGGCGACCAATTGGCCAGATGAAACGCCTTTTGATCAATAGTCTCATTATTCTACCAAGCTTTGCGCAGACTGCAAGCCGAATATACACGGGCTTCAACTATGGCGCATTTTGGAGCGTAGAAGCCAATGTCAAAAAGAAGGCCGACTTTCTCGACGGCTTCAAATTGGCCAAAAATCTAACAACCGACATACCATTCGACAGTGCGCGGCTGTTCACGTGCAAAACTGCTGGGACAGTGGACGAACCAACGGAAGCATTTGACGCCGCCGTAGAATCAAAAACTAACCTCCTATTGGGCTTCTGGATAACCCCAGCACGAAGCGGGGACTCGCCTGACGAAAATGTCAAGAATGAAATGGCAGCACTCGAGAAAGGTTTCAAAAAGCATGGCCAAGCACTTTCAGACCTCATCATTGGACTCTCCGTAGGAAGCGAGGACATCTACCGCGCTGAGGAAGCCGGTGAGCTAGGTCTCACAGCAGAGGTTATTGGGCAGATCATTGCCAAAGTCAAAGAGAGTATTGCTGCGTCGTCGTTTGCCCAATATATGAAAGACAAGCCCATCGGACACGTAGATACTGCCAAACACTGTGTCGTAGATAATGCTGACTTCATCGGAATGACTGCTTACCCATACTGGAATAAAGACAGCATCGACACAGCAAGTGATAGCTTTCAATATTCTCTAGAGGAAGTCAAGCAGCGGGCAGGCAACAGGCCAGTCTGGATCGCAGAAATGGGCTGGCCATCAACCGATACAGAGCAACATGGTGCAGCAGTTGCAGGGATTGATGAACTACAGAAGTTCTGGACCGAAGTTGGATGCGTCGTTTTTGGCAAGTACACGGCCTTTTGGTACGAGCTGCTGAAAGACTCTACGCCTGATCAAAAAGCCGACTGGGGCCTGATCGATACGCTTTCGCGCAAGCCTCACATCAAGGATCTCAGCTGTGGAGCCCCAAAGCAAAGTCGTCCGGCTGCCCCTTCGGCAGATTCGCAATTTACACTGCAGTCTTCTTTGTTAGCATCAAACGGGTTAAGTGGCTTCAAGGTGCCCGATCCCTCAACTACGCTATCATCATCGGAGATACAGCCAAGTCCCGGGATATCGAATGTCACCCTATCCAAGGTCGGTCCGAGCACGACGTATGTGACTGTGTACAAAACTACGACAATAACTTCCACACCAAAGATGTGGAGCAACACGTCATTCTCAAGTGTTGCAGGAACAAAAATGATTACACAGTCCATAACTGTTCTATCACCTTTCACAAGCAAGACACCCTCAGACCGCTCCCTTTCATATTTCACAACTACTAGTATGCCAGGTACGTCGTGATTCAAATCATGAAACGCATCTTGCCACTAACAAACTCTAAGTATTGCCAAGCCGATCCACGATCAGTTCTAGTAGTCACGCTACTTTTAGTGCCACCAGAATGACTACAAACCGTGCTAACCCTACAACAGCGCCTCATCGGGCCACTTCGTTCGTGAAGACAAACTGGTGTGTCACGGTCGCCGATGTTGATCGGAACGGCCAGCCGGTCATCGTCGCAGGGGGACCTGCTGCACCAAATGGAGAGTGTAGCTCACCGCCTACATTTTATGGATTTCCATATGCGGCAACTAATGAAGCAGCCATCACAGAGAAACCATCTGACGTGCCTGTTGGGAGGGCATGGTGCGTTACTATGGCTGATGTTGATAGAAATGGGCAAATGCTTCCGGTCGATGCAGGTCCAGCAATGTTAGATGATGAGTGTTACGCTCCTTCAATGTATCAGTGGAAAGGAGGGATGGCTTCATGACAAATGAGTCAGATTTGATTTGAGACTACATACCAATTTTCATATCTCAGTCTGCATGCTGCATGTGTATTACAAAATTAGCACCATGGTGAACCAGAATAAGACGTAGTATAGCGGCACCGCATACAAATATATTACATAGGCCAAGACAGTACATAGAAGTAGAGTAGAGTTGATATGGCATACAAGCACAGCATAAATCATTTATCATACATTCATCCCCTTTTCTACTCACACCGCTCCCCAAACTTCCGCATACCGATCATTCCCTGAATCGCGATTCCTATCATACTCACTCCGGTCCGCAATCGTCTGCGCCACCTCCTCTCCAAAAACCTCCGCAATCCACGCATACGCCAGATCCGTACCAGCAGAGATACCAGAGCTAGTCCAGATATTCCCGTCAGCCACCCACCGCGCTTTAGCCACCCAATTCACATTAGGATGCAAAGCCTTGACCTATATATCCACGTCAACTTACCTCCCCACTCACCCACCCATGCAAGAACACAAGAGAAATTTCGAAGGGAATAGGAGAGAGAGAGGGGGGGAAAGGGTGAATAACTCACATTATTAAAAGCTCGTTTATTCGACGTCGCCCTTCGCCCATCCAACTTCCCCGTCCGCGCCAAAATTTCACTTCCCGTACAAACCGTGAGCACCCACTTCACCTTTCCCCTACCACTCAAATCCAGCTTCTTCAGATACTCAACCAAGGGATCCATGCGCTCGTCGCTTCCTTCCTCCCTCGAACCCATCCCGCCGGGGATAAGCAGGACATCGAGGTCGTCGGGTGCCGAGTCGAATGTGTGGGTTGGCACGAGTGATTGGGAGATTTGCGAGCCTTGCTGCACGTGCAGCGTGCTGTGGGTGGAGACTGGGTCGAGAGTTGCGGCGAGGATGCTGAGGGAGATGTTGTGGGTGTAGCCGAGGATGTTGAAGGCGTCGAGGGGGCCTGCGACGTCGAGCAGTTGGAAGCCGGGGAAGAGGATGAGGCCGAATTTGGAGGGGAGGGGGGTGGTGGACATTTTTGGGGGACTAGGGATTCTGGGGTAATGGGGGTTTTATCTTCCTTTTATTTTATTTTTCTCTAAAGAACCGAAAGATCGAGATGTAGAAATTGGGGGGGGGAAAGAGATTAATGTTGATACTTCATGGTATCATGCATGTGACTCAGTGGTTTTTGTAGAGACTACTATTAGTAAGCGATGAGGCTTGGTACCCCGTGGGGGGAGCACATTAGAGTCAGTTTCCGCCCGCGGATTTATTCTAATGGCTTAAATCGAGTGGAAAAAGCCAATCGAGACATCACTGGCCATGGACACGGCATGGGAGTTGTTTATTAGGCTAGGACATAAAAGCGTTATATTACGAAACGAATGAATGTACAACGTTCTTACGACTGCCACCAACTACACAACACCATTCATATGCACACCCTGCTCTTCCTGCTGATGTACCGTCAGCATCCGCCTGGTCTTATCAATCCTCTCCTTGGTAAGAATGTAGCTCTTCGGAATATCGCCCCGTTGTATCATCTGCGCCTGCACTGCGCCAACGTCTTGTCCACCAATCTCTGCAAGTACCATGTCCACAATTGCCTTTCCACACAGTGTACCGTTTGGCATGCCATGGCCGGTGTATCCACCGCAAAGCCACAAGCCGTCTCTGTCTGGGACCTTTCCAACCCATGGGTGATTGTCACGGGAGTAGCCCATGATACCAGTCCATTGAGCAGCAGCCTTCAGTTCTTTGAGACCTTCAGTCTTGCCGTCGAGTTCGAGTACCTTGAGCAGAGCGCCTCGGAGATAGGCGGCAGATCCCTCGTCGATAAAGCTGTCGTCCGAGATGCCTAGACTTGGGTAGTTTCCAGCTCCGCGGCCGCCACCAAACATGAGGTGACCGGCAGGGTTTGGCACACCCTCAAATGGTCTCTGGACAAGGTAATCGTCATTGTGAGCAGGCTGGCCGAGCGCAGCAACCATACCGTAGGAGTTTGGAAGGAGTGTCGAGCCCTCTGGCGGGAACAGGGCGGACATCTCACCGCGGCATGGGACGATGAGATCCGCAAAGTGGGGTAGGAGAGCCGATGTGTAGCCATTCGTTGCCAGAATGACAGTCTTGCTGCTGATGGTACCACGAGGTGTGTGTAGTGTATGTTTACCCTCGGAAGTTGTGATATTTGTAACAGGGGTCTTGGTCTGGAGATTTACTCGACCGTCTTGCACGAGCTTTTGTAGAATGAATGTGACCAGCTTGTATGGCCACAAACTCGCTGCTCCTTCACTCAAAGTCGCCGCAAGGCAGTCAGGCGCGACGCGATGCTTCTTGAGTTCCTCCTTGTCCTTGATCACTGTCACCTTTGCGGCTATCTCAGGCGCAACGTTGCGAAGATGCCGGAGCTCATTCTCAACCTCCTTTAGTGCCGCCTGATTCCAAAAAGTCCGACAGCCGGTCACGTCCCGCCATTCACATGGCACATTGTTATCTTGTATGTAGAATCGTACTGCAGCAACATTCTTAAGTTCGAATCTGGCTACATCGCTGGATCTGTCGAACAAGAGGGGCTGACAGTGTCCACCGTTCTACAACTGGTTGTCAGCATAGATCCTTCACAATCCCGCGTCGGATAACCCCAGGCCAGGCGTGTTCCGAATGCCGTCCACATGCGTAGGCAATCATTCTGAAGACTTACCCTACCAGTAGCACCCCAACACGCTTCTCTCGCCTCGAGCATTACGATGCTCTTGCCATTGGCCCTTTCATCCTCTGCAAGGTATCTAGCCGTACTTGCACCCGTAATACCAGAGCCCACAATGACGATGTCAGCCTCGGCGGGCAAGTTTTCCGTTGTGCGATGACCGATAAGATACTCGTTTGGCTCGCTATGCCAGAAGGAGTCGGACGACGTGGGTGTCGGAAGGGTAGCGCGTTCCTGTCTCATGATGCGAAAGTAGATGAATGTGTGTGGATAAGGTTGGAGAATTGTGGACTCAAAATGGATTGAATTGAGTTCTTATATGTGTGTTTCTCTCCTTCACACTCAGAGGACAATCCCATGTGGTGACGATTCTATTCCCCAAGGTTCGGAATATGTTTGTTGTACCGACGCCTTTGGACTTCGTGGCGGCGTGGCGGAGGGGTAGTGGATCGTTGGTCGGAATACCAACTTAGGCTATCTACGGGATCATCCTGTTGCTCCGATAGCAGGGTATGCCGAGCGCTGATCGCTACAAGCCGCGTCAAGAGTCGGAATCATCATTATGTGTTTCTAGAGTTGTCGAACCAGCATAGGACAGTAAGAAATGAAGGTACTCAAGAGGTTGGATAAGGTACAGAGGGGCAATTCAATCGTGGTGCTCGAGTCATGACAACAGACAGCTGGAGCACATGCCACGAGTCAGTAGGGCTGATTACCGTGTCCGTGCACCTCATGCACGGATTCATCTCGTGCACGCCGAACACCAAACGCGCGTCTCAGCGTCAT
>NW_006911470.1:0-47944 GCF_000523455.1 Bipolaris oryzae ATCC 44560 | reverse complement strand
TCATTTTTGAGATCGCTGAGATGGTGTTCGGCGTGCACGAGATGAATCCGTGCACGAGGTGCACGGACACGTTAGAGCTCGCTCTCCCGAGCTCCACTAACTCCACTCCGCCATCAATCTCCCCAACATGTCTGCCAACCTCGACACTCCAGAACCGCCGCCAATACCTCGCGCAACCCCCTCGCCACGTACAAAGCCCTTAGACCACCCAGACTATCCTCCCGGCGATGATCCCAACGAGCAACAAGAGTTTGACGACACGCCGGAGGAGGACGACATACCATACCCCGAGCCTAATGCTGAGCAACCCCTGCTGCCACCGCCAAACTTCCGACCCTTCTTCGCCCTGATTGAAGACACCACATCGGGCGAGCACTACCACCCTTATGTCCACTATGTCTTCGCAGACGACGATCCTACCATTGTCACTGCAGCCTCGATGCGAGGCTTAGGGCTAGACGATACAAGATACCTTCCACATGATGCACCGCCTGCCGGAGATCGGCGTCGGGGTCGGGAAGGTGATGAAGAAGAGGTCGAAGGAGAGGAATATGAACAAGACCCACCAGTCGAGTCGCCATTTCCGCCACCCATACCAGGTGTTAAGGAACACTACCTTATTGTCGATGTAGGCGAAGATGGACGCACAATCATGGATGCACAGTCGCTATCACCAGAGTGGCAGATAATAGACACGGGCGTGCGAACAGCTCCCTCTTTCGACGAGGACTCTCCAGATCCAGGCTACATGCTACGCATAGAAGGTGTTGAGATACCGCGGAAGAACAAAGGAAAGGCCGAAGCTGGAATAGACAAGCTGACTGAAGCACGAGAACAACAAGGCGACATTTTTGGGGCGTTGGAGGGGCTGGTTCAAGGTATCGAGAGAGGCCTGGGTATTGCGCACAAGATATTCAGTGCGGGGCGAAGAGAAGGCGAAGAGGGCATACCAACAGATGCGTGTGAGGATGATGCAGAAAAGCTGGTGGGTGATGAGCAATGATGCTCTCCTACTAGAGTCGCATAAATCGTCCTTATATCAGAGCGCCGATCAAGAATGCGCATTCATGACCCTAAGGCCGAACAGAAGGAGAGTGATGCCTAAATGCATCACAAGCGCCGTATATGACATTTGCTGCTATATTACACATAACGACAGCAATGAAGACCAATCGACTCTAATGCACACTGCAAGAGTCAAAGTACACGATGCAACTCGACAGCTGCATCTTGCTGCTGTGAATGCTACAGCTAGTTAACGATATCCACAAGAACTACTCTCTACCCTCTTGACCTTGCCCTCCATTCTTTGTCTTCCTCACCACCCAATCTCCTCCCCAAACCGATCCACCAACCTCCCGCTCTCCCACTCCTCCTCCCCCATCCTCTCCAAAACCTTCAAGCAATCCCCCACGCTCTCCTCCACGCTCACCGCCCCTTCCTCCTTCCACGCCACCAGCCCCGTCTCCACCCTCCCCGGATGCAGCAGCAAAAACTGCACCCGCGGCGCATCAATCACAAAACTCCTCACCACCGCATTCAACGCTGCTTTACTGGCTCGATACGCGTAGGCTCCCCCCGCGGAATTGGCCGAGATGGAGGACATGCGGGAGGAGAGTATAACGACTTTGGGGCGTGTGGGAGTCGTATTTTCCCGTGACGATGACGAAGAGGAGAGGAGAGATGGCAAAAAAGATCTGATAAGGTTAAACGTTCCCCAGGTGTTTACCTCGTAGGTCCGCATCATTGTCTCTTTATCCATGACTTCCAGTATCTCGGTACTTGCGACGTTGCGGTTTCCATCTTTCTCGCGGGATACTATTAAGGGGACTAGGCCGCGGATGCCCGCGCAGTGGAGGATTAAGCCGATGGGGGTGTGGGTGTAGGTTGATGCGAGGGTTTGAACTGCATCGGCGCTGGTGATGTCGAGGCGGTGGAAGGAAAGGGTTGGTGGGTACGGTGCAGTGATCTTTTCGGGTAAGGGGTGGCTGTCTAGGGCTATGATTTTGGGGGTTGGGGTAAGAAAGGAGAGGTAGTGCGTTAGGAAGGCGAGGCCGAGGCCGGAGGAGGCGCCTGTTATCAGGATTGTTTCTATGGTAGACATGGCGGTATGGATCTTGAGTTTTTATTTTGGTAGTGGGATGGAATTGATCTTTCTTTGCTCCATGTCTAGCGTATTACGATCTCATTGTGAAGATTATGACTAGGGAAACTATACTGTAAGAAGCCATGGTGTATCTGTTAGAGTTATGGTGTAATGACGCAACTATTCATTCAGCATAGCAAACAAGTCTTTCCCGCCTAGATGTGCCGATTGCGGGATCCCGATATGTACGTAGGGAACCCCGCAGTAGCATCCGTAGCGGAGAATACTGCCCCACCAAAACAACAAGCTTTGGGCAGAGTGGTATGGGGTTTATATACGGGCCATGTGTCCTGACATGGGGGATGCAATGGTACACCTTGTACCTTTCTGAGATATATTTGTTGATAGGATCTTGTGTAAGAGGGAAAATATATTTGTTTCAGGAGAAGGTAGCACTGGGAAACAAACATGTTTTACCGACCAGGCAAGGAAGACCATGGGCTACCATATGATCCATTCAAGGTAAGTAGTATTTAAATTTTCCAATCGTATACAATGCTATATTCAGTGGACACATGGTGTTTAGCAAATATCCACTTCGCCATTCCCAGCACGATGAGAAACCATCATGCCATTTCGACCCAACATCTCTCAACACTCAATTCCCCAATACACGCCATTCTAAATCCCAAATGCAACTAATTCACGCATAATCCAGGCCTGCGTCGTCCCCCGCCCCATCGGCTGGATCTCGACCCTCTCCCCGACCGGCACCGCAAACCTCGCCCCTTACTCTCAATTCAACAACCTCACCTTCGACCCGCCCTACGTAATGTTTAGCGCAAACCAAACCCCCAGCTCCACGCAAAAAGACACAGTCCGCAACGTTGAGGCTACGGGAAAATTCATCTGGAACCTAGCTACGTACGAGCTGCGCGAGCAAGTCAACATTAGCGCGGTCCAAGAAGCCTATGGCGTTGATGAATTCGAGAAAGCAGGGCTGGAAAAGGAAGGCAGCAAGCTCAGCTCTGTGCGCATCGCCCCTCGAGATGGAGCGGAGGAGGCTGCAAAGCATGAACAGGTGTTTATTCCAATGGTAAAGCAGAGTCCCATCAAATTCGAGTGCGAGTATCACAGCACGTTGCGTCTCCCGGGGAATCCGCCAATGGGTTCTGTAGATGTGGTTATCGGGAAGGTGGTTGGCGTGCATATTGATGAGGGCGTGTTGACTGATGGCAAGATTGATGTTGGGAAGACGCAGCCGATTGCGCGGTGTGGGTATTATGAGTATGCGGTTGTGAGGGAGGTGTTTGAGATGAGGATTCCTGGGGAGGACAAGGCGATTATGGCGGGGTTGGAGGGGAGTGCGAGGGAGAATAGGAAGTTGGATGACGGGAGTGGGGGAGTTTGATTGAGGTGGGATTTTAGGGGAGGTATCGAATTAGAGCTGTTGTTACCGTCTTTTTGCACAAGTGATACGAGTAAGTTATCAAGGTGGTAATATTGGTGTATTCTTAGTGATATGCACACATGATTCATGGTATTGATTATATCAAAGTCCCGTGCAGCACCTCCTTCTACGTCTAGTAAACATAACGGAAGTTGGGATTCTCTCTATCCGTCAAGTCCTCGAAGCCATGAGCATTGTTAATTTCAGTGCCAAACTCGCGGTCCTTCTTCTTGTTACGGAGCGTGAGATTGAACCGCAAAAAGATAATGACACAGACGAGTGCAGAGTAGCAGCCGAGATGGATAGCTAGCGTCTTGAGATAGCGAGGATCGTTGTCGAAGAAGACCTTGGGGCCAATAGCGTTGCCGGCGCACCAGGCAAAGAAGTTCATAGTGATGCAGACGGACTTCTTGGTCTGCCCTCCGACGTTACGCGTCAGCATGGACATACCGAGACCTTGGGCTGCCCAAAAGGTAAAAACAATCCAGTAGCTGATGAGCAGACCGGCTCGGGTTGCGCTGTTTGTGTTCTTAACAGTCATGATGACAATAGTACCTGTGAAAGCTGGTATCAAATATATGGCCATGGTCACAAGGTTCTGCTTTGTCTTCTTGACGATGTAGACCGAGCTCATGAGCGTGAAAATAATAATGGCGCCGAGAACCATGGCCAGAAGTTGAGTCTCAAGAATACTGAATCCGAGTCCTTGGACGATGATGTTATAGAAAGCACCAAGTCCAGAAGTAGGAAGTGTGGTGAATATCTGGATACCCATGTAGCAGTATGTCTGGGGGTCGAGAAGTGCTTCTTTGAATTGGTATGCACGGAATTTTTTATTTTGAAGACCAGTCTGGTTGGAGCGTACGCGTTCGACCATCAGCTTCTTGTCTTCTTCCGACCAGCACTTTGCACGCATAGGGCTGTCGGGAAGTCTCCAAACGACAAACAACCCCCACAAAAAAGAGATGCAGCCGTAGGTGATGAAGATAGCCTGCCATGACCGAATTGATGCAGTCCCAGGGTGACTCTTGAAGCTTGGATGTCTGATTTGTGAAAAGCAGTAGGCCAAGAGACCACCAACGATCTGTTGCATACCGTCTGAGGCACGTGATTAGCAAACAGTCACACAATTTCGATGCATCCTGACTTACTCATCATGTACCAATAAGTCACAATCGAAGCTTGCTCCTCTCGCTTGTACCAAAGTGAAGTCATTATGAGAAAAGCAGGCTGGCAGACTGCCTCAAAAATACCAAGCAGTGTTCGGACAGCGACGAGAGCTGGAAAGCTAAAGCAGAGGGCATGGCATGCAAGTACAACGCTCCATGCAAGAATGTTGAGGCCGAGGTATTTGGCAACTGGCACTCTTTGCAGAATCCAATTGGTGGGGTATTCGACAACGAGTACAGCGAGGTAGATACAAGTGGTGAGCCATCCAAACTATCATATGTCAGCTTTGCGTCTTGCAGGCTTCCGTGTGCTTTGGAACTTACTGTCTGCTTTGAATGAAGGACTGGAATATCGTCGCGGATACCCATGATGGAAGTCATAGACATTGTGCCTTTATCGAGAGACTAGTTGAATTAGAAAGAGATGAGATGATTCACTGATGATGTTTACCTGTAAAAAGTAGGTAAAAACCATGATAGGAAGTACACGCCTGTCGATCAACTTTTTCAATCGCTTGTTCTCCTCTTCCGAGATGTATATTTCAGTCTCGCTGGCATACTGCGCGACTTCCCGGTCGATACGTTCGTAGTTGACATGTTCGCCCTTCGCGTCGCCAACTGACAGCACACGCTCAACCTCGTTGACATTCTTATCGTCGAGGTGACCAGCAGTGGCAGGCAAGCCCTGCACCTTGTCGGTGCTGTCTCTGGCAGCGGCCATACTGAAAGCCTTTTGGGGATTGGCAATTGAAGAAAATGGGGATGAAAGCTCAAGGGCCCCAGCACTTGCTGTGAGGTGCTGATTTGGAGGGCCACTCGAGATGATATTTCTACCCGGATCATATGTATGGTGCGTCCGAGCGTACCCCAGTCTACCCCGTACCCCGGCGGGCTCCTCCACAAATCACATACGATGAGGGCATGTACATCACGGCAGGCCTGTATTGACGGTTGAACACAGTCACCTCATCGGTTGCCCCGCCCCAGCATAGCAAAGGATCTTCACAAGCGTGGTGCTGCTAGCCCGGCCAAATGGGCGCCATTGCTGCAACCTCAGTTGTTCTTTGTAAGGTCAGCAACCCCACGGACATGGTATCCACACAATTTGCGTAGTGGCCTACAATGCGGAGAGACGAGCACGTAGGATTAAGCACTGTGAAGAAAGCCACCACTTGGCATGTCTCCAAGAAGAAGATTGTCTCGGCATACATGATGCCGAAGGTGCGAGTAGCAGGCCACCAGCTGCCTGATGGCTGGTGGAAATATTCCTTCGTTCCTTCGCGCTGGAGTTGGTGGCGGCTGGCTTCCCCAGCTTGGATGCGAGCCGGTCAGCAAGGGCTATTTAAACGGCGGCCGTGTTTCCCTTGACGGTTCATTGCTGATCTTGGCCACCTGCGCGATAGCCTCCCGCAGAGTCGGCAAAATGATCGACAAGGGTCGGCGCAATATATGGCGAATACGGAAGGCGGCTTCATGTGGCCTTCCAGCAAACAATGACGAGTCTTTTGGTGTTGATTCAGATGCGTGGATGAGCCGCGGCTTTCCAGGGACCAAGAAGCGGGTGCAAAATCCACGTGTGCCAAGCTTGTGCCGGTGCAGAAATCAACAAGTTCGGTGCAGATAGGCACGAGAATCTGGCAATGATTTCCACCAAGCCCTCGAAGTATGCAGTCGGAAACTCTGAGTTTCCCCGGTCTGTACACTACCCCCCACCCCCACTCTGTAGGGCTTGGTTGGCGTGTATTGCTCACGGAAGCGATCCAATACTGTACTCGCCCGCTGGACTACGCGTGTTGATAACTTGTCGCGCCTCCGCCTCTTGTCTTCTTCTTGTGCACTGCGTGAGAGTAATTGGGACTCTACTGCTCAATATTTAGTTTCCACTACCCAGGAGCACCCATTCCAAATCCACTCAACATCTCGGAACCTACATCCGCCATGTCGACACTCACAGTGCATGGTCTGACAAAAGGCCAGATAGATGAGAAGATCCTGCTCTTAACCCACAACCTAATCAACATTCACGACACAACCGGCGAGTTCCTACTCAAACTCGACGATGGACGCATAATTGATACCAAGGGCTGGGACGGCTGGGAATGGACTCACGGAATTGGACTGTACGGGCTATGGCACTACTACACGCTGACGGGCAGCACGACGACGCTCGACATCATAAAAGGCTGGTTTGATAAGCAACTCGCCAAGGGCACAACCAAGAACATCAATACAATGAGCCCATTCCTCTCATTGGCATACCTGTACGAAGAGACGGGCAACAAGACATTTGTTCCATGGCTGGACACCTGGGCTGAGTGGGTCATGCACGGGCTGCCCCGCACCAAGTTTGGCGGGTTCCAGCACGAGACATACAACTCCTTCAATAAGGATGAGCTCTGGGATGATACGCTGATGATGAGCGCGCTACCGTTGGCAAAGATTGGTCTCACCCTGAACCGCCCAGAGTACGTAGAAGAGGCGAAGCGCCAATTCATCCTGCACTGCCAGTACCTATGCGACACAAGCACTGGCTTGTTCTACCACGGCTGGAAGTGGGAAGACAAGGGTGGATTGGAAGTCGGACACAACTTTGGCAAGGCACGATGGGCGCGTGGAAACTCGTGGCTCACAATCGCTATCCCGGATTTCATCGAACTTTTAGATCTCAAGGAGAGTGATCCGTTACGGCAGTTCCTCGTGGGAATTCTTGAGTCGCAATGCCGGGCACTAGTCAAGTGTCAAGGAGAGAGTGGCATGTGGCGCACCCTGCTCGACATTCCCATTTCCGAGGGCAGTTATGAAGAGTCATCAGCCACGGCGGGCTTCGCATACGGTATGCTCAAGGCGTGCCGGAAGCGATACATTAGTGGAGACGTGTTCCTGGAGAGTGCAGTAAAGGCGGTAAAGGCAGTCATTGGTAAGATCAATGCGGAGGGTGAGCTGACGGAGACGAGCTTTGGCACCGCCATGGGACATGATTTACAGCATTACAAGGACATCAAGATTACCAGTATGCCGTATGGACAAGCCATGGCCATTATGGCGCTTGGAGAGTTCATGAGGACCTTTATCTAACGAATCCATCATGCTAAGACCCAATTCACGATATGTGTCTGCAATGTACCAATATCCGTGAGGGCCGCCGATTCAGTGTTTGGATCTAGTAGTCCAAGTCGTTGTGCAAGTGGTGTGCGTCTCGGCGGGGTTGTGTGCGTGAAGGCTGGGGTGTCGGAGGATGGTAGCGGAGTTGCTATTCTGTTTCAGGCATGCGATGAAGCTACTATAATTACTTGTAACCTTGTTGCCCACGGACAGAATGTGTGTAGCCTTGCGTGGAGGTGGAGAAAGCGATGGTGGTGGAATTCGGTGGACGCGTCTCGACAGGGCGGGGAAGTCGTGTTTGGCGGTGAGGCTCGATTGCAGGCGCAGACGCGCGCTGATTGGCCAGGCGACAACCTTCTCTGCCTTTCTGCCATGCTGTCTAGAAGATTCTCGAGCTCCACCAAAGGCTATATGAGCCCCAAACATGAGCCTCCTCTGCGTTTTTCTTCATTGAATTGCTCTCTTTCTCTCTCACCACATAGACACTGCAGTCTTGCAATTTGCTCTTTTTCACGCCCAATAGAAGAGCCTAATACTCCAATTACCCCGCTCATACCGTTCGTCTTCCCCGCATCAGCCGCACATCTAATCTACTCTTTCCGCCACTTGTTGCAAAAAAACATCGTCTGACTCTATTGTTTGCAGCTCCGAACACTTCACACACCCGTCACCATGTCTGGGGAGACTTTCGAGTTCCAGGCTGAGATCTCTCAGCTGCTCGGTCTCATCATCAACACCGTCTACTCGAACAAGGAGATCTTCCTGCGAGAACTCATCTCTAACGCCTCCGATGCCCTCGACAAGATCCGATATGAAGCCCTCTCAGACCCAAGCAAGCTTGACAGCGGCAAGGACCTTCGCATCGACATCATCCCCAACAAGGAGGCTAAGACTCTCACTATCCAAGACAGCGGTATTGGTATGACCAAGGCCGACCTCATCAACAACCTGGGTACGATTGCCCGCTCAGGCACAAAGCAGTTCATGGAGGCCCTGTCAGCCGGTGCCGACATTTCCATGATTGGTCAATTCGGTGTTGGTTTCTACTCCGCATACCTCGTTGCTGACCGCGTCACCGTCGTATCAAAGAACAACGATGATGAGCAGTACATCTGGGAGTCAAGTGCTGGTGGTACCTTCAAGATCACTGAGGACACCGAGGGCGAGCAGATTGGCCGTGGTACCAAGATCATCCTCCACCTCAAGGATGAGCAGATGGACTACCTCAACGAGAGCAAGATCAAGGAGGTTGTCAAGAAGCACTCCGAGTTCATCTCATACCCCATCTACCTTCACGTCCTGAAGGAGACTGAGAAGGAGGTTGAGGATGACGAGGCCACCGAGGAGAAGGTCGAGGAGGGTGACGAGAAGAAGCCCAAGGTTGAGGAGGTCGACGAGGAGGAAGAGAAGAAGGAGAAGAAGACCAAGAAGGTCAAGGAGTCCAAGATCGAGGAGGAGGAGCTCAACAAGACCAAGCCCATCTGGACCCGCAACCCACAAGACATCACCACTGAGGAGTATGCCTCATTCTACAAGTCGCTATCCAACGACTGGGAAGATCACCTTGCTGTCAAGCACTTCTCCGTTGAGGGTCAGCTCGAGTTCCGTGCCATCCTCTTCGTTCCCAAGCGCGCACCTTTCGACTTGTTCGAGACCAAGAAGACCAAGAACAACATCAAGCTCTATGTCCGTCGTGTCTTCATCACTGACGATGCTACTGACCTGATCCCTGAGTGGCTCAGCTTCGTCAAGGGTGTCGTCGACTCTGAGGACCTGCCCCTCAACCTGTCTCGTGAGACCCTCCAGCAGAACAAGATCATGAAGGTCATCCGCAAGAACATTGTCAAGAAGACCCTCGAGCTCTTCAACGAGATTGCCGAGGACCGCGAGCAGTTCGACAAGTTCTACTCTGCCTTTGGCAAGAACATCAAGCTTGGTATCCACGAGGACTCGCAGAACCGTGCCGCCCTCGCCAAGCTCCTTCGCTTCAACTCCACCAAGTCTGGTGAGGAGCAGACCTCTCTCACTGACTACGTCACCCGCATGCCCGAGCACCAGAAGCAGATGTACTACATCACTGGTGAGTCGCTCAAGGCTGTCCAGAAGTCACCCTTCCTCGACACTCTCAAGGAGAAGGGCTTCGAGGTTCTCTTCCTCGTTGACCCCATTGACGAGTACGCCATGACTCAGCTCAAGGAGTTTGACGGCAAGAAGCTTGTCGACATCACCAAGGACTTTGAGCTTGAGGAGTCCGAGGAGGAGAAGAAGGCCCGCGAGGCTGAGGAGAAGGAGTACGAGGGTCTGGCCAAGAGCCTCAAGAACGTTCTCGGCGACAGGGTCGAGAAGGTTGTTGTCTCTCACAAGCTTGTCGGCTCACCATGTGCCATCCGTACCGGACAGTTCGGTTGGTCAGCCAACATGGAGCGTATCATGAAGGCCCAGGCTCTCCGTGACACCTCCATGAGCTCTTACATGTCTTCCAAGAAGACCTTTGAGATCTCACCCAAGTCTGCCATCATCAAGGAGCTCAAGCGCAAGGTTGAGGCTGATGGTGAGGACGACCGCACTGTCAAGTCCATTACCCTCCTTCTCTTCGAGACCTCTCTCCTTGTCTCTGGCTTCACCATTGACGAGCCCGTTCAGTACGCTGAGCGCATTCACAAGCTCGTCTCTCTTGGTCTGAACGTCGACGAGGAGGTTGAGACCGAGCAGGAGAAGGGTGAGGCCTCAACCGAGGCGCCTGCCGCCGCTGGCGAGAGCGCCATGGAGGAGGTCGACTAAGCGTGTCGCCTGTGTCGCCTGGTTTCAAAAAGTTTGGTCGGCGCTTTGATATCCCTTTCATGTGTCATGGCTTTCCTTTTCTTTCTACATCTTTTGCATGATGACGGAGCTTAATCTTCGATGGAGTCTTAGAGTGGTGGACTTTTATGCATCACGAGTAAATGGATATCCCGAACTGTATCTTCGGTAGATTTGCCCATAGGTAGTTACTTTTGACGAATGATGAAATGTTCAAAAAGCAAAAGGTTGTTGTGTGCGAAGACGTGAGTGATGTGACGCAAGTGGCCTTTAGGTTAGGTGTGGGTTGAGGCGACTACTGTAAGACTACTGAAGGACTACTGGAGGTTGTAGTACTACTATTCTGCTTGGCGAAGCCGGCGTTCTTTGGCTTTACATGTGGTGTGTGATATGGTTGTACTGTGGTGTTGCAATCTAATCGGAGACGGCAAGGGCAAGGGTCTAAACGG
Organism: Bipolaris oryzae ATCC 44560; assembly: GCF_000523455.1. Lineage (NCBI taxonomy): Eukaryota > Fungi > Ascomycota > Dothideomycetes > Pleosporales > Pleosporaceae > Bipolaris > Bipolaris oryzae. The sequence continues at coordinate 36,889 of NW_006911470.1, read as the reverse complement.
GCTGGGCTCCGCCACGATGATCGTCCCGTGTCCGCGAAAACAGGATCTCTCCGCAGCCTGGGCCACATTGGCATCTCTGTAACGACAGGGATAAGGAGAAGACATGACGTAGGAGGTGGCACAACGGCAGTGTGTAGAAACATAATTTAGATCCAGCTCTAAAGCGAGCAGGTTTACAGCAGAATCCGTAGCATCTTGAATGCATTAATCTTTTTTGAATCATCCAAAAGTCCATCAAACACATCATGCCCGCCTTGGATCAAATCAAGCAGCAGAATGCAGCGCTCCAATGTAAGCTGATGACCGCTATGCAAGTATGCTCAGATACTGAGATGTGAGTTACAGCGAGCGCGGAGAACATCTCCAAAGGTGCTAGACCGACTGCGAAGAAGTCAACGACAGTGACACCAGTGAAGCCAGCAGCCAAATCCGTCTCCGCTAAGAAGGCATCAGCGGTGACTACAGACACAACGAGCCCAGCTGCTACGCCAGTGAAGAGGGTTCCCAGAAAGCTCAATGCAGCTGGCACGCCTACGTCGAATGTGGCAAAGACAACGACTACACCTGCGGTGAAAAAGACGCCAGTAACAGCAGCCAAAACGAATATCAGCGAGCGGTCAAAGCCCGCTCCCGCACGCACACCTCTTGGTACTATCAAGCCCCTGCCCATCAGGAAGAAGTCAGCCGCAGAAACGCCCGTATCCAAGCCCACAAGCACCGTCAAAAAGACAGTAACAAGCACGCCTGTCAAAAGCACTTCTACCCCCGCAAAAGCCACGCCCGTCAAGACGGCTGCTGCTACCACCACCACCACCACCACCACGACAGGAACCAACACCTCGACAGTCAAAAAGACACCGGTCAAGGTGAACCCGGACGGTACCTACCCAACCCCCTTCTCCATACTCCAAGCTTATCCACCCCCAGGCCACCAACCACGCGCTCAGCGCGCGCCCGGCGCCGTGGGCAAAACCATCAACACAGCCACGGGCACGCTGAACAAGACCGTCGGCACAACAACCGGCACGCTAAACACCATTACCGATTCCGCGACTGCAGGCGTCAACAGGACCGTCGATGGCGTCACGGGGGTTGCGGGTAAAGGGCTGGATAGGCTGCCTGCGGGTGTGGGCAAGCCGGTAAAGCATGTGACGGATGGGGTTGGCAAGACGACGACGGGCGCGGTGGATAATGTGTATTATACTGTTGGCAGTGCGACGAAGGGGGTTCAAGGGACGGTGAGTAAGACGACGGGGGCGTTGGGGAGGGGGGATATGAAGGGGACTGTTGCGGGGGCTACAAGTGGCGTTGGTATGTTTCCTCTTTCTTTCCGTCTTTCTTTCTTTCTTCTTTTTTTACCCTTTGACTTTCCCCCTCCTTCGTTCACATGTCTTTCTTTTCATGTTTCCATGTTCTTTTTTGTTCGACAGCGTGGAATGTGTGGCTGATATAGGATTTCTTCTTTTTACTAGGCAATACCGTTACGGGCGTGGGCAAGGGACTCGGAAATACCGTTGGTGATGGACTGGCTGGGCTGGGAGGCACAGTTGGAGGACCTGTCGGCGGCGTGGTGGGGAATGTAGGGAAAGGCGCTAATAATGCTGTTAACGGCATCACGGGAGGTCTGGGTGATGGCGTAAGCAAGCTTGGAAAGGGGGATGTGGTTGGCGGTGTTGGGAGCACGCTTGGGGGTGTAGGTAGGGGTGTTGGCGGGCTACTGGGAGGTATCACGGGGTACGGGGAGGGGCGGGAGGAACAGTGAAGGCGCAAGGTGGAGGCATGGTTGTCTGGTGTTTGCAGCACGACTACGATGACGGAAGCAGCCGAGGAAGAGGGGGATGTGCAGTGGGCGGCTGGAAATCAAGACTCCCGGCTCCGAGATTGCCTCCATGAGCGAGCCGGCGCCGAAGGGGCAGGGGCACAAGACGCAAGGCAGATTGGAGATTGAGAATTAAGGGCTACGGGATTGACACCTTTTTTTTTTTATTACGGGTTCGCGTTTGTCGTTTGGGCCATGTATTGCTTTATGCGGGAGGGTTTTTTGGGTTCAGTTAGTTCGATTAGTGCCATTAGTTCAGTGGCTTTGAGTAGAAGCGGCGGGTTGGTTTCTATGGACCGTTGAAACATTGCAGGGTCACCAGCTGAAGTTCTGCATGATAACGGCACGGGAGATGTCCCCTCGCTATTGTCGGTGGACAAGGACAGGGACGGCTGCTCAACGTCGTGTTGTGTTTCCTCGAAAAGCGCCTAGGTGCTCGGTGCGTTGATGATCACAGTCTCGGCGATGACAGGACGTTTTGGCCAAGTTGTAATGTGATGGCGTTGGCGACTCAGATCTCGTAATGTCCCGCAAGCATGACGCGTTCAATGAACGCATCTACGATGACTGTTATGTTGATCAGACTGGATTTACGTACGACGATACACTGGCGCTCATGTGCACAGTGGGGTGGTTCATGAAGGGCTCGTATGTGGATGTACGCCGCGGAGACCTTCATAGGCTGCGCTGCGACGGCCATGTTCAGGCCCCCTCTCTCGCCCAGGCTTGATGTGCCTTGACGTGCGCCGCCGAAGCTTGTTTGGACGGGTCCAATGACACGTTGAGGCTTGTTCCGGGGTTGGCCTATACGCTCTCTGCGGGCATGTCCCTGCGGCTGCGTGGCTTTACGAGTCGTCCCTTTTGTTCCTCAGACATCCACGACACCAGCCACGGAAATGACGGCATCCTTGACCCCGTCTATACGCTGCATCTCCACGGGAACGCTGCTGCTTCGAGGACATTCGTCGATGGGCCACCCGTCATCACTATATGTTTTTGCGCCAGTACCGTAGCCATCCTAGCCGTGGATCCCGGCATGGTCAGCACAAACGCGCGACAGGGGGGTCGCTGTACGAAACAACTCACTACAGCGCCATTTGCACAGTGGCTGGAGCGGACGCGGCCCTCCGTACAAGGCCCCGAAAGCCGGGTGAGGCTGTGCCACAAAGGGCCGCCTTGTAGTAAATTCACGCACCTAACCAAACTACACCGGCGCCCTAGCCATACCCTCATTGGCCCCGTCCACTCTCATCTCACCATGCTGCCTGATAAAGCATCGTGACCCCCATCTGCTTGCCTGTGGCTTGATTTACGGACTAACTCCGCTCACTCAGGCACCTAATCGAGACATTTCCTTTTTGTCATTAAACACCCAGTGCGTCAGTCCAACAGAAAGAGATATATACACCGGAACAGTAGCCACTAACCAGCCTCTTAGACACTCTCGACCCCGTCCCTATCACCAGTGTACTACGCAAAAAAAACCCCTCCCAGCCAGCCTATAATACTCCAGTCGTGGCATTCCTGTCCAACAACACCCACTTGCAACTCAACCCTATCCACTCCTTCACCTTCCCCCTGGGAAACCCAGAAATAAAATAAAAACAAAAACAACAACACCGCCTGTTCCAACCTACTCTCACCGACCATGTTCCGCACAATCACAACCCTCACCCTCCTCCTCACCTCCTCTCTCGCCGCCCCAACAACAAACACGCCGACACACCACCCTTCCGACCTCGAGTGCCGCTGCCTCACCTTCTCCACTAGCGCCGCCCCTACTCACTGCCCTTACCAAGAACTCCTCGCCCTGGACTGGGACGCCGCCCTCTCCCTCGCCACGGCAAACGACCTCAAACTCCAGTTCGCCAGCGACGCCACCATCGCAAAGGTCCTCGCCATCCCGACACCCGTCGACCCCAGCATCCTGGATGCCATCCAGCAGGGCAAGACGCTCCCGCTCGACCCGGCCGAGCAGGTGCGCAGTGAGAACCGCATCATTTGCGGGTTTGAGGATGATGTCGAGAGGGTGGAGCGGTGCGAGGACGACGGCGTGGGCATGATGGGCGCGCCAGAGGTGCATTATGTGGGCACCGTGGTAGGATTGTTCATGCTGTTTTTCGTCGCCTATCTTGTTGCCGAGTATCTTTGGACTGTGTAAGTTTTATCCCTCTTCCCCCCCTTTTTTTGGTTGTCCGTTACAATCTTACTGCGTGAAAGGAGAAAAAAACTAACATGGTTGTGTAACAGGTGCTTCGCGAGGACACGAGGAATCCGACTCGAGGGAGAAGAAAAGGCCTTGACGGTCGAGTGTGATGGGTTGATGCCTGATCAGAGGTGAACAAGGGGAAAGAGAAAAAAAATATGTATTTTGGATGGGAGAGATGGAAAGAAGTCTCTTTTTTTTCTTGTTTTTTTCTTTGCTCTGGAGAAAGAGTAGGAATGGGTTACGACGATATATGACTTCAACACCACACACACACACACACACACACACACACACACAACGCCACCAGCAATTTGGTCTCCTGTTTGATTTTTGGAACACGGCGACCCAATACAGCATCACACTGCCCGCCCGCCCGCCTGCCTGCCTGCCTGCCACACAGCTCTTTAGCATCACGTGGGATTACTATCGACTCGTCTTCCCTTACACCTGCGGGGGTATTTGGGTATTCAGTCGTCCTGCATATGAGCACCGAAATTTTCTTTACTAGACGGGGGGGGGGGGAGGGGACAAACCATTTCTATGTACCGGCGGGGAAACGGGAATACATCATTTGGGATTAGGGGTTGGGGGGGATATCACAAGGCATACTAGCCTAACAGGGGTTGCGTATGAGATTTCACCATGTACGATAAAGCGGATCACTACAAATATACCAAGTTCTTTTGTACACTTCGATCGACATTGCAGTAGTGGAAGAGGTGGAGAGAAGCACGAATGTGACGGGTGTTGTGGACAGAAAAAGAGGTTGCTGTGGTGTTGGTATGTGACGTTATGATCACTTCGATTTGGATATACAGAGATGGCACAAAGGAACAATGTCGCTCGAGACAACGATGCAAAGATAAGAGGAGCAACTTCAAGAATCTACACATATGCACAATCTGCAGGAGGAGAAAAGACCTTTTTCCTTTCTCAACTCCAAAAAAAAAATCAAAACAGCGCGGGGGGGGGGGAACGAGCAAAAAAGAAAGTAGGACACGAACCATATCAAGAGAAAATACGGCGACTTAAAGATGATGTTATAAACAAGGTGTTACCAAACCGCACAGTGGAGGGAAAAAATGATGCTTAGGTAACAAGAAGAAGACCCAAAAAGAAGAAGAAGAAGCAGTCCATATCTACTATACTCGTCCCAAATCTAAGCGCTCCAAGGAAGAAGAAGAGAACAAAGAAAGAAAAAGAGTCAATCCCTCAGGAGACCCTCTTTGAAGAAGAAGAAATAGTGGGACCAGCGACCAACAAGCTCCCCTCTTGTGTGTAAAGTATACATGTCAAGGTAACATGTATAAAGCCACCCAACAAGGAAGACAGGTAAAGTGTGCCGGCTACCTTGGCCAGGCGGCGCTGGTCCTCACACATGTACAATGAAAGTTATATGTGAAAAGAAAGAAAACTGTTTGCCAAACCCAAAAGTGCCTTTTATATCTAGGCAGACAGTACGTATGTGTCCTCCTCATCTGCTGCATAGCGAATCTGGAAAGGCTGGAAGCCGTTGTTCTTGCCCTTGTGGGCATGAACGGCCAATCCCATCTCACGCATGCGCTCTGCACCACGACCAGGGGCAGGACGCTTCTCTTTAGTGCCCTTGCGATGTTGCTTTCTGTACAGCTTCTCCTTGCGGCGCTGCTTCTTCTTCTCGAGCCCGACCTTGATATCGATGGCTCGGCGCACAGGCATGTCAGCGGCATCGTCATCTTCTTCCTCAAGATCAAACGGATTCCTCATGGTGATGGATGTGCGTGGAACAGAGGCAGAGACGGTGGGTACGGGTCTCTCGGCAATACCACCAAAGCGTATCGAGATGTCGCTACGCTGGCGAGCAGCCAAGGGGTTGACAGAGCCGCGGCGAGTAGGTGGTGGTGATCGAAGGCGCATGGGAGGTGGAGGAGAATGCAGCCGCTTGGGAGAATTACCAAACAGCTTGCGTGGCGGTGGAGAGCGATGCACGGCACGCTTGGCAGGTGGCGGGGACCGCAGGCGCTTTGGTGAAGGTAGGGGCGAACGCTTCTTGCTGATGTCTTTGCGACGACCGCGCAAGTCGGCATCTGGATCCATGCGACCGTGCATCATTAGGTGGTCGGTCTCTGAGGCTAGGTTCTCGCATTCGGAAACTTCGTCCTCTTCGTCATCCGGAAGCTCGGGATCCGATGTGGGAAAGGTAGGATCAATGTCTTGTGGAGTAGGCTTGTGCTTGGCAGCACGTCGGCGTTCTAGTGTCGACATGTATGCCTCCTCTGCCGGCCTATCTTCATCGAGGGTACCACAAACGAAGTCGGTGCTGTCAGGCAACTCGGGGCTCGGAACACGGATATTGACCGGCCTCGACTTCTTCCGCTTTGGTGGTTTGTCCATGATCTTGAGACCATCTCGGCTTTCGAGAGATCCAATTGACGACTCAGACACGGTGCGGGTAGGCTTTAGGCGAAGCTGTTCCAGGTGCTCCACTGATGTCGCAGCGGTTGATGCTCCAGGGGCCCACCAATTGTAGTCGGAACCTGCATCACTTTCATCATCGGAGCCGGCAAATCCGTTTTCATCATCCGTTTGGAAACCCTCGTCGGTGGTATCGCTGCGCGCATCACTGTCATCGTGATCTTCATCAAGCAAGTCGTCATCATCATCATCATCGTCGTCCATTTCGATATTGTCGTCGTCGTCGTCGTCTTCTTCATCCTCTTCGTCTTCCTCCTCCTCGATCGCCTCCTCTTCTGCAACTTCCTCGCCTAGCTTGCGTAGGTTGTTCTCGATTTTAAGCGTGTCTTGGACTGTTAGTCTGCTTCGGTGGCAAGTGACTTCTTGAGTCCACTCCTCAACCTCCTCTTCTGAGCTAGCAAACTCATGGAAGCGGTATGCCTCACAACGAGCTAGATCAGAGTTGGCACTCAAGCGGCGGGTTCGATCAACTGTGCGTGCTTTCCGGACGCTGACAGGTGAATTGTTACGGACTGTCGAGTCAGAGTCGCGGTGGACTTTTTGGGTTGCTTTGGGAGACGAAAGGATCCGTTGTGGTGGTGGGGCTGGGCTGGCCATTCGACGGGGTTTGGCTGCGACAGGTTTTGGAGGCGCTTCTTCTGAAGGCTTGGATGGGCACGCAAACTTGATGGTGCTGACACGCTTTGGAGGCTCTTCCGAGGCGGGGGCAGCGGCAGGAGCCGGTTTCGAGGCAGCTTCTTCTGGCTTCTTCTTCTCCTCTTTGGCACCACATGCAAACATGATGCGTCTCTTCCTTCCGAGAACTGCCTCAATGTTCTGCTCGGTATTTTGCGGGGGCGCAATCTTGTGCACTGGAACGGTGCTGTCGCCATCGTGCAAGGCGATTGAGATTGGTAGCTCCAATGGTTTGTTGTTGAACATGGGCAACATGCCGTGAAAGGACGCTGTAGGGAGCGGAGGGCTGGGCGTGCAGGGTCGAGTACCAGGACTTGTGAAGCCTCCGTCACTTGTAAGATCAGTAGTACCGCTATTGTTGCTCCATGTAGAGACGCACGACATGCCGCGGACTGGGCTCGCGTCGGACCGGCTGTCGACAGGGGAGCTGGTAGCAGATCCCGATTTGAGGGCCGAGGTGAGCAGCGATTCTTTGCGGTCACAGACGGGCTTTGATTTTGTAAAGGACGCGGTTGTGGTGTTTTGGAGTACCAAGGGCGTAGGGCGCTGCGCGCGGGGTTCGGGCGGCTCATCAAGGTCACCCATGGTCTCGTCCTCGGTAGTCATGAGGGGTGGCGATGCTGTAGCAGACATGGTCTGTGGCGTGCTTACTCGCAGTGCGCCCTGTTTGCTTATGTGATCCTGGTCGTTGGCCATGAGGTTGTACGGCTGACTAATGGTCTGTCAAAGGATGTTTGGGTTGTGAAAGCGGAAATAGGTCTGGTGATGTGGTGTGAAGGAGAACGTCCGGGTGGGTGATGGGATGATTGATGAGGTTGTCAGGCTGGCAGTTGATGGTGGAAATGTTGGAAAAAAAGGTGGCCGAACCAAGGCGTAGGATTCCGTCAGGCTCTACAGACGCGTGGTCGTGGTCGTGGTAGTAGTAGGAGGGTGTATGTGTGTATGTGTGTGTGAGTGTGCTAGCGGAGACTATAATGGCAGGTTGGACGAAAGTGTGGGGGGGGGCGCCCCAAGGAGACAGTGTTATAATATCTCAAGCAACATGGTGGAGAAGAGCAGAGTTGAACCTGGGGGTTGGAACAATGGACAAGCTAGAAGACGTATCAGAACCAGGCAGTGGCAGGCAGTGTGGAGAGGGAAGGGGGTACCTAGTGACGAGGTCAAACCCAGGGCGACGACGTGTGGCAACGGGCCGTAGTTGGTGGAGGGGGCGGCAGAGACAGACAGGCGGTTGCTAAGAGAAATGGGGCTTGGCAGATGGCGTGGACGAAGGTGGCAGAAGGCCGTCAGTCAGACGACTTATGCGCACTTGAGAGCTGCGACAGTAGCGGCGCGGACGGGCGAGTCGGAGCGCAGTTTGGGGGGGTGGGAGGGGGAGAGAAAGGAATTTGATGTGCAATGGCGTCTCGGCACCGATTTGGGGTTGGCAGAGAGAAACAGTGGGTAGGGGACGCCAGTGCTCGGCTTGGCTGTGCCGCTCTGGCCTGGTACCGGCAAGAATAGTGACTTTTATGGTAGCGCAGTAATGGCTGGGACGCACGGCGCGCCTGTAATTTAATGCTTACAGCGGCCGTTGTGTGCAAGTGCGAGTGCGAGTGCGAGTGCGTGTGCGTGTGCGTGCTGGCGAAGTCACTGTCTAGGGCACCGCCGGGCGCGAAACGCAATTGCATTGCCCAAGTCAGTGTGTTTGGGCCGCTTGTGTCGGAAGACTTGACGTTGTCGTCGAAGCAGCAGCAGCAGCAGCAGTAGAAGCAGTAGAAGCAGCAAGACCCTGAATTGAGGACAGCGTCACCATGTGCTTCTCGGACTACTCTCTACACTACTCCCGCTGCATCCTCTCCACCAAACACTTGCATGGCGGCCTCGAGTGGGTTGCATGTCGATGCGCCGACTGGAGGGCCAAATGCCTCACTCTGCACGCCCCGTCCTCGTGTCTGATCCTCCCTCAGCTCTAGAGTAAAGTAGTAGATGCATGGACAGACCCGTATGTCTGGATGTAGCATGCACACACACATGTACTTGCAACCAAGCCAACCTACCTACTTTAGATCCACGGACTCCACCAGCGCAACCTCACCGCTGCCACTCACCGCTCCGTGGCAGGCCCATGGATGCGCCCGACAAAGTCCCTGGATTTGGGGATCCATCATCTGACAAGTCAAAGGCCGCCGGGCTGTCGTTTCACCAACCACGTCTTGTGGTTCAGCTGCGGGCTCGCACGCCGTGCATCAAGGCGCATTGCCGTGTGGTGCAGTTGCAGGGCTGGATAGAGTCTGGGGCAGCGTGGGGGAGGGTTTTGTTTGGCGCATTCATCTTTTCATCCTTGCCGCTGCTGCCAATTTTCACAAGCAAGCGCCCCAACCGGCTTGCGGGGACACTTGGCCTGCTGCTCTCACTGTCCAACACCATCCATCTATCATCATCATCATCCATTCATCCGTCTGCGCCTGCGTCTGTCCATCTGCATCTTCACAACACTTGGCTGTACATGCCTCTTCCGGCATCGCTCTTGTCCGTCAGCCGATGCAGCCCGGACCGGACTTTTTTTTTGTTGTCTTTGCGTTACCAAGCCGTCCCATATATATGGTGTGTGTGTGTGTGTGTACTTGCGCAGTATGTACTTACACTACTTACTATTACCCCACGTAAGAGTAAACGCACATGGGGCCGTACTTGATACACCCGGCTACAACCGCGGCTTCCTCGTTGCAGACAGCGGCTCCGAGATAACGCGCTGCATTCATTCCAATGCCCTGACAATCCCCGACCAGCACCAGCATGACGTAAAGCCAAAGACAAAACATGAACCCTCGTCATTGTCATCATCATCATAATCACCCTATGTCTCTTGCTCACGCGTGATGCCGACTTCCGCTTCTTGCTGCAAAAATAAACCTCTCCCTTCCACTCGTCAGCATGCATGGCCCCACGTGTACAGCAAAGAGTGTGGAGTAGCTCGTCACCTATCCCGGCTCTACCAACCAAACATCCCTTTTCCTTGAATGTTACAACATAATGCCGTCTACAAGCGTCGCCATACTTCCCTGCTCAGCCACACGGCAATTGCCTTCGGAACACGGATCAAAGTGCTCCTGACGCAACTGCAACCATGGTCGGACCTGTCTTGGTGTGCACAACAGAGCAGCATTCTCTTGTTGAACAGACAAGCAGTGCATACAAACAAACAAACAAATACAGTTCATGAGATGCACGCCACACAAAACAAGCAAATACAGCAAAACACGTGCACGTTCCTTCCCATCTAGCAATTAGAGTAACTACACATGCACGTGCATGCCCTCCTTCCCTCCACTAGCCTCATGTCAACACAACCACAAAATATACGCGCGCACAGACTCTTTTTTTTCGCCCATTATCCAAGCATCCATCTTCCCTATTCCCGAGAACCTTCGCCTTGTTCAACTAGCCATTAGCCTTCAACGCAACTCGTATCCGCTCCCTCCCGACGACTCGCCGGTCCGTACCAAAATAACATTCCCACACCCCCTATCTCACTTTTGCCCCCGAAAAGAACAATCCAAGTCCCAGAACGAAAAAAAACAAATGATCATCCTTCTTGGCAATATCTAACCTTTGCGCCCACAACCCTCCGCTCAAGTCCACTTCATTAAGACTCGACAAAGCCAAGTCAAAGCCAAGCCCACCCATTTCATATCCAAAAACTATATACGCCCCCTCATCTCCTGCTGATCTCTTTTTTCTTTGTTAAACTCGCCGGTAAGTCCCGGAATAGACAAACTACCACACACGCACACGCACACGCACTTTTTTGCATTTTGCCTAACGGAAAGAACTTTTTGCCAAGATGGGACAATCAACGCTTACTAAATGCACAATGACACACATGTGAAATTCTATTTCTGAACGCATACATACATACGTACAAAATGTGTGTTTTACATTGAGTTTTGATGAAGAAAAATCTCCAAAAATAGTTAAGGGGGGGGGAAGGGGAGGAGAGTTATAACAAAGTAAGAATAAACTATGATGAATAATTGACTATTACTACTACTGTTACTACTACTTGCGGTATATACCAAGAAAGATTAATAGTATTTTATGCAAAGTCCCAAGTATGCCCTATACACACTGTCCCCCATCCATGCATCATCCCTTCTCAACCTCGTTTCAGATGTCAGATTCAAACAAAAAATAAGACCGATGTACAATGGTACCGTACAAAGAGAAGAAAAAAACTCCCCATCTTATCCCACATCCTTCGTCTCTCCTCTTCCCCCGCACACAGACCCCTTATGGCCCCACGACGCACTTCCCCGAGACCTGTAGGTAAGAAAGATCGCCCAGCCATTAATCGTGCCTAGCCCTCACCTCCTTACATACACTTTCTTACTAGCCCCTCCCCATATTGCATGCCCCTCCTCTCCCTTCTCCCCCTACCCCTGCCCCTGCCCCTGCCCCTAGCATTCCAGTGCCAACTCCCTCTCCCACTTCTCCCTCACAAACCGCACGGCCCGTGCAAACACTGCATCACGCTCGCGCGCCTCATGCTCCGGCACAAAGGTATTGGGGAACTGCGTCCACCCATGCCTGCAACCGGGAGCGTGCCAAATCTCCAGTCCGCCATTCTTGGCATGGGATGCATTCGAGCACCATTCTTGGCTTTGGCCATTGCCATCACCATCACCATCACCGCTCGTGGTAGTGGTAGTGGCAGTGGTGGTGCCGTCCCAGTCACCTGCTCGGCCATCGCCAAAGCGTACGGGACCCGTCCAGTTGCTACTATTCATCTTGTCCACCCACACATCGCTCTGCACCGCTAGCGAGTCCTTCTCCGGTAGCACAAGAAAAATAGCTGCGTTCTTCTGGATGTGCTCTGGGTCGTTGAGACCGGGGCTAGCGCGAGGATGCGCCCGTAGTTTCTTGGGCAGGTACGTTGGTCCCAAGATAGAGAATAGACCTGGTTGTCTTGGCTTCTCAACGTGGTAGTCGTCTGGTTTGAGCGCGTTTGGCATAGGCCTCCGTGGGCGTTCGTGCGGCAGCAGCCGTGCGTCGAGAGACGGGTAGAAGAGTAGCAGTGGGAGCAGTCGCGGTTGCGCTTCGGGTGGTGGGAGGAGCGACGGCCATGACTGGAATGGATCGTCTAGAATTGTTGCTCTGCGGTTTGCCGGGAGTGTCGGTGACATGCAATCGCGATCCGCAGGCCCGAGTGTTTGTGATTCCATCATTCCCATCTGTGGACAGGGTGGAATCGATATCGCCATGTTGAGCGCTATGTTGCCTCCGGCTGAGAAACCAGATATCGCCAGATGCGTGGGATCAAGCACCATATCCGTGGCATGCTGGATGTGCGGAAGAACTGGCTCTTTTTTGTTCTTTCCCTCCAGCACATTCGTCCGCACCATGGAGTAGTATCTCTGCACCTCTTGCCGTAGGACCTTGCCTGCCTCTGATGTCCCGCTCGTATCTAGAATTGCAGATAGCACATCCTCTGCATCGTGAATCGCCGCGGGAAACTGGTGGAACGGTCCGATGCGATACGATACGCTCAGCACCACGGCCCCAAGCTCACGCGACATCATCGATGCATATGGTGCCTGTTCAAGCGGCGATCCCATAATGAAGCCGCCTCCATGTACTACAACACGCACCCAAAGTCAGCATACTCGCCACAAGCATCCTGGGGTACACGGGTCCTACACACAGTCCAAAACAACCGGTACATGCCATTCGCCCGTCTCTTTCCGCTGCTGCTCACTCTCTGCATCTGCATCCGCCGGTGCCGGCGGCACGAATGTGTACGCGTAGATGAGATGCCCCTTGCGGCTCGGCAGCGCAATCAGGAATGGATGCGGACCCTTCGGCGATGTCAGGTGCAGGATGGACAGCGGCACGAAGCGCGGAAGTTGTACGAGCGCCGTCCGCCATTGGATGTGGAATGGGAGCCGGAAAAAATACGCGATCGAGTGCCAGAAGCTGCCCATCGTTGTGGCCGCATAGGGATGAGTTGGACGAACCTAGCGCAGCATGCTCTGAGCATCGCGCGAGGGCGAGAAAAGGTGCGCTGCGAGTGCTGAGTGAGCAGTCGCCTACGTACAACGTAGATAGGCGAAGCATGGCGTGTCCAAGCTGCCCAGATTGAGGGCGCTGAACAAAGGCGGATTCGTGACGTCAGTCCATGAACCATGTCATCCACAATCGCCATTGCAAGGCGGGAAACATCAATAGTAGTGTTTAGCATGCCCCTGCTAGCTGGGCCAAAGCTTCAACAGGCGAAGCTTTGCAAGGATGTCTGGTAGTGCCGAGGCAGAGCACAACTTCTTCATCAAAAGTGGACCTCCTTTGGCATTTTATGTCGTCCCAACCGTCTCGTAGAATTAACAAGCATCTAACCTGACCATACCGCAAATACAATTACAACCAGCTCAATTTCATAATTTTGCATCCACTACACACCTTCTGGTAGCTGGATACGGGCAAAATACTTCTTCCATGTGCGCATCGACACTACAGCATCAGCATGCATACTGGCGTCTAGTTTGACGGGACTTCCAACGGCATAAGCATGGCACAGAAGTCTTTCCATCTTTGCATCTTCGTCCTTGAAACATCGCAACCACACAAACCTCATTCATCGGCTTCTGCACATGTAATTGGCATTTTGTCTACGTGGACAGGCTACTATAGTCTCCTTCCCACAAATGACCCATGATCCGCCCCCGCTGAAATGCTTTTGTGAACTCTCCATCAAAGAGATGCTATTACCCCACCATGCTGTGAAGCCTTAACCACGAGCCCATCGAGTACAGTCAGTAATGATCCGCATCGAGACGGCTATCGAGCACGGTCGAAGAGTGTATGCAAGCTATAGGGTACCTCTTGATAGCTCACCAAGATGCAACCTTGTCGTCAGCATCTGCAGAGAAGCTCTCACCACCAAAGCCCCCAGCACTACCAAAGCCAGCAGCTGCCTCGTTACCAAAAGTGGCACTAATGTCAAATCCGCCAGCTTCTCCGCCAAAACCACCACCCAGGCCATCGTCAGACTCTTCGTCAGTGCCATCATGCCACTCAATGGCCGACGGGTTTTGAGGCTTGAACTGTTCAAGGAAGTCGCTCACCTCCTGTCCCGATTCAATGAGAACCTTGACCAGATCTTCGGCAATATCCTGGTTGCCGTCGTTGAAGAAAGAGGTGGCTTTCCCTTCGTTGCCAATACGCGCGGTGCGGCCAATGCGATGAACGTACTCGGTAATGCCACCGTGCTGACTTGAGGGTAGGTCGTAGTTAATGACATGCTTGACGTTGGCGACATCGAGACCACGAGCAGTGACACCAGTGGCGACCAGGATAGGACAACGTCCAGTCCGGAACGAACGGCTATTCACACTTTTAGTAGCAATTCATCTCAGCTAGGCAGTAAGTACTTACAGAGCATCCTCGCGCTCACGCTGAGTGCGATCTGAGTGGATCGAAGTGACGGGCAAGCCTTTGTTGTACAGAAAGTCGTCGACCTTATCGCATTTGAACTTGGTATTGACGAAGATGAGGGAACGCTGTGGGCCTCCATCGAAGAGCAAATCGAAGAGTTCCTTATTCTTATCATCGTCCTCAACGAAGCGGATCTCCTGCTTGATGTTGCGATGAGTGCTACCGACCCTTCCTACTTTGATTCGAACAAAGCCTTCTTCCATGTACTCCTTGGCAAGCCTACGAGCGGCTTTGGAGAAGGTAGCAGAGAGCATGACAATGGTATGATCCGCATCGGAGTTGACGTCTGTAGCAATCATCAGCAAGTAGAAAAGAAAAGGAGTTGGTAACTCATACCAGCACCAGAAAACACTTTCTCCATGGCTTCCTCCCAGCCACTTGAAAGCAACTCGTCGGCTTCGTCGATGACGGTGAACCTGTGAGCTTGTTAGTGCATAAATTCCATGAACAGTAATCTAGTTGGCGTACTTGAGGCGGCGGAGCGAAAGGAGATTGTTGTTCTGCATAAAGTCCATGAGGCGTCCTGGAGTGGCAATGAGGATATCACAACCCATCTCGAGCTGCTCGCGCTGATTCCTCGTGGGAGCACCGCCATACACAACACAAGGGCGCAACATTGTACGGTAGCACAGGCGACGAGTCAGATCGAATGTCTGAGTAGCAAGCTCGCGAGTAGGGCACACAATCAATACCAGAGGCTCGGCACGGACCCGGTCTGTAAGAGGGTTGTAGCGGGCTGGGTTGGGTCGAGGTGCTGCCAACTGACGAGCCTTACCCATGAGCTTTGAGAGGATGGGAACCAGGAATGCAGCCGTCTTTCCAGATCCTGAGCACTTTTAGCAATGTATCAAATAACGTAATGCTGACGATACTTACCGGTCTGCGCAATAGCGACCACGTCGTTGCCAGTCAGAATGGCTGGGATGCAATACGACTGGATAGGAGTTGGAGCACCATACTGGCACAACTTGACATTCTCAAGCATGATCGGGTGCAAACCGGCATCCTCAAACTATGCCAATGATTAGTACAGATTATTGAAGTGAGATGGGGTATCTTACGTTGCGAACAGGGTTGATCTTGGTAGGGCCTTGAACAGTGACTTCGAATGAGAGAGCGCTGATCGCACTGCCGGCACGCTGCAGATATTCATCCTGGAAGAGCATCTTCTCAAGCTCAGGATTGGGCTCACCAACATCGCCAAACTCATCGTCCCACTGATAGACGGCGGCATCTGACAGCCAGGGAGCAGCGTCGCGAGTCTCGTCTGCAGCAGGCGTGCCGCCGACAACAGTGTCATACTGGAAGGGGATTGGGTTGGTCCATCCAGCCTCTTTGGCACGGGCAAGATCCCTTGCCAGCTGCTCCGCGCGGTCTGTAGCAGCGCCAGCAACAGTCTTAGGCGGATCTGCGTTAGACATGTTGACAATGCTAGGTAGTGTAGTGGTGATGCTGGGAGCGAGACAGCAGTTGATGGACAAGTAAGAAGCTTCTTATGGTTTAAGCGAGGTGACTAGGAGATTACAAATAAGCTGTTTGCCCACTGTATACAGAAATGGCAAGCACTGTGCGTCACCGCGTGGCTTGGCACGATCCTACCTGCAGACCTTGACGGCGACGACGGGGACAGGTGAGAGACCAGCTGCTTTGATCGGTGAGGTAAGAGAGTATTAGGTGAAGTCAGATATGTATGTATAGTCTGTGGTTATCGTGTGCCGGATAGGTGGGCATTGAGGTTCTGGGAGGCAACTTTCGGCACGAGCAATCACCTGAAGAATGTAACCAAGCAACACGCGCATGCCTATAGGATAGAGTCATGAGGTGATTTGTGAGTGTTTTTAGATGCTGATCTATGCTGTGAGGTCATTGAGAGTAGCATGAAAGTTATTCTGTGTTACATGTAACGAGAGCGTCTCTTGTGTCGGCAGTACGTGACAAGCGGCATAGCAATCGTCGATATGCAGTTGTAAGAATCGGCATGTTTGGTCAACTGTATATCCCTGAAGAGTATGTGGTAGTTATCACTACAAGTCAATAAGAATACCAAGGCCCACATATAGCCCACAAGTACACTGCAAGTCTTGTTAGTCTCAAAGCAATATTGATCGAAGCAGGAAACCACATTCAAAGCGAAGCCATATCTTTCTGTCTGCACAACCAACAGGTCAATATAACTTTTGTTCTAAATCTAGCTGATATTACGATCAGTCCCTAAGGTGGTTTCATACGCAAAGAAATGCGATCTGATTAGCTCTGAGAATCTCTATCCTCATAAGCCACATAGCTGTGCTGATATATCAGAAATTTCTGTAGTGTTTGGATAGCGTCTAGTGAGTCAACAAACACTAGACTCTCCGCCAATCCAACCAGCCCAAGACCAGCTCAAAATATGAGCAGAAAAACAAACAAGAAAACAAACGAGAAATCTAACCAAAGAATCGCCTAGAAAAAAAGTCAGAGAACAATGTCACAAACAACAGGAAGTATTCCCTCCTTGGCACCAGACATGAAAGCAAGACAAGGGCAGTTGGAGATCGTGGCCTACAGAGGTCTGCTTTAGAAGGTAATGATCATTGCGGACCATACATGTCATGCATTGTGCTACCACGCCAATCATCAGTATTGGCAGATCAGGAGTCTGATGGCACAACTGGAAGCAATAAGGAGATAAGGATAGAGAGATTCCATTATTACTCTCGCTGTAGTCAACTTGGATTTTACTTGTTTATTGGTTACTTTACTCAACAAGAAAGTGGCCTGTTAGTCTATAGGAATATAGATGAGTTGTTGTTAACCCCCGCTGTTTTTGTGCACGCCACTGTACCGAATCGCTAGACAAATCTCACAGCCCTCACCCAGACTGAGATCAGGGAATATATCGCAACACCATGTAACAAATAAGTCAAATAATCGGCTTTGCATAGGAGTTGTCAGAGTCAAAGGGGTTATTTTAATCATTTGTATTGAATGACACAGAGGGCTATCTGAAGTGGTTAGGCACAGTCGCTCGGAAATTGGTTGCAGTAGTCAATCAAGGAAAGAATTTCAAGAAAGCTTCCTCTGAACCAAAAGTCAAAAAACCTCGTTCCACAGTGTCAGAAAATCGAACAGTAGATAGTTTTCGATACTGAGTTGATCTGCATATAATGTTATACACAAAGGGATGTGGCTGGCTTAACATGTCTCATGCCTACGTCATTGCCTCCTTGTTCGTGCACGCGACCTCGCAGCTGATCTTGTTTATCTCAACTGCGGTACCCACCCATCTGGACTCCCCCAGACCCCCAGAAAAAAAAACCCCCGAAACTTCGATATACCCCTCTCAACCATGAACGACCCCGGGCTCGATGAGCCGGCGCAAGAAGCCGCCCAGGATGTCGAAAATAGAATGCAAGCCGAAGACGAGCAAGCGGAGCGCGAGGAACGGCAGTATCTTGATCCAAGTTATGTAACCAGTATTATTACCACTACGCAGTCATTTTTTTAAGTTTGGGCTAATCAAATAAACAGTCGATGGTGGTTTGCATCTACAGCAAGTCCACTCATAGCAGGAACCTTTGGTCCAATTGCAAACGGCATGTCCATCTGTGCCCTGGTTGAAAAGTGGCGCGTATATATCCCACCCGGCAGCGACGAGGCCCATGGAACCAAGATTGCAGATCCGAAATGGCTCATCGCAGTGAACTCGGTATCTCTCGTTTTTGCCCTATCGGCAAATGCCAGTCTACTGCTCAACATGTCGAGAAGACTCAAATTTGCTATTGCGCAACCCATTACCATTATTGGGTTTTACATGGCTAGCTTTCTGCTCATAGCACTGGTTGGAGTGGCTTCGTCGTCGGTGTTTCGTATTCAGCCTATGCAGCAACATGCGATGAGTCAGGCTTTTTACTATGCTATCATGGCTGCGGGGGTTTACTTCATTATTGCATCGCTGATGATGTTCACGGCGTTTGGAGCGTACACTGGGCATTATGATCGCGAATTCCGACTTACAGCTAGTCAGCGGACGCTAATGCTGCAGACCATTGCCTTTGTGTGCTACCTCCTCATCGGAGCTCTGATATTTTCTTACGTGGAGAACTGGGCATTTTTGGACGCAGTCTTCTGGGCTAACTTCACGCTGCTTACCATGGGGTTCGGCGGAGAGTTTGTGCCAAAAACGCACACGGGCCGCTCTTTGTTGATTCCATACGCCATCGGAGGGCTAGTAACGGTCGGTCTGGTAATCGGATCTATCAGGTCGCTCGTGCTCGAGCATGGAAAGCAAAAGATGACGGCTCGGTTCACAGAAGTCAAGAGACAGAAAGTACTGGAGTCGATTGACGAGGAAACAAAGACGATACGTATTTCGCTATTCAAAAAAGTAACGTTTTGCTTAAAGGGCTTGAAAGAATCGCAAAGACGTGAGCAAGAGTTTCGCGTTATGCGACGCGTGCAAGAATTGTCTGAAAGGAAGAGAAGGTATACTGCCTTGGCACTGTCAACAGCAGCGGCTTTATTGCTCTGGTTCATGGGAGCTCTGGTATTCTGGTATTCAGAAGAGCCACAAGGATTCTCTTACTTTGTCTCCCTCTACTACGCATACGTGTCGCTCCTGACGATTGGTTACGGGGACTACGTCGTCCAAAGCAATGCTGGCAAAGCCTTCATGGTATTCTGGAGCTTAGTCGCGGTCCCCACCCTTACAATCCTCATCTCCAACATGGGCGACACGGTCATCAAAGCTTTCAAAGACTTCACGATCTGGGTTGGCTCCCTCACTGTCTTGCCCGATGAAGAAGGTCTAAGTGCTGCACTCAAAGTTGGATGGACAAGAATCAAGAAGGGCAAATGGGACAAGAAAGCCTACCAAGACGATTCGGCCAACGAGCACAAGCACTACACCCAAGACCGACTAACCACACACGCCGAAGAAGCAGAGTTTGGAGAGGAGGAAAAAGAAGCAAGCCATTACGATGACAATCTCGAACTAGACACCCACTTCTACCACTACGTCCTCGCAAAAGAAATCCGCACCCTCATAAAAGATCTTGAGATAGAGCCGTCCAAACAATATGAATACCACGAATGGGGATATTACCTACGCCTAATTGGCCAGAGCGAAAGCGACGCTTCGTACCACCGGCGGCCGCACACTCATCCCCACTACGACGACGGCGAAGCCCCCGATATCGGTTCTGCAGGCGATAGCAAGCAGCAGCGCTGGAGCTGGCTTGGCCTCCGTAGTCCGCTCATGGGCAACGTGTCTGAGCCCCAGTGGCTGCTTCAGAGACTGACTACGACGCTTGAGAGGGCGATGCTTAGGATGAGTCTGGGGGATAGTAAGGCTAAGAGGGCGAGGCCGCCTATTTCGTTACGGGAATTGAGGGGTTCGGGTAGGGGGAAGTTGTCGCAGGAGATGGAGGGAAATATAAGGTTTGAGGGGCAGGGGGAAGAGAAGGATTCTGCGCGTTGAGGGAGTGGAAAAGGATACTTGTATAGACATGCGGGTAGATAAATACTTGTATAAACTTTTAACCAGTGAATCCGAGTCGTAATGTGTTACTGGGTATATATAGATGAAGCAGTATTCACGTGGCCAAGAGAGCAGACTCGTTCCTTCCAAACTACCTACTTTAATCGTCCAAAATCGGCCTTCAGCTCAACATCTCCTTCATCATCCACCACTTTGCCTCGATCCCACTCTCTAGCCTCTCCTTTCCCTTTCCAAACCACATCCTCCTCATTCTGTCCTTCGCCTCTCTCCCACTTCCTCACTTGTTCGTCTGTAAATCCCGCAGACTTGAGACGTTCGGCGCCCTGTTGCTTCCAGCGTGCGCGGTCACGCAACGCCTCCAAGGCATCGCCCCAGTCGTCTTCATTATCGGAGTCTGCACGGACGTCGACTTTAGGGTCGTAGGTAGACGAGAAACGTGATTCGATACCCATAGAGTTTGGCTTGAAAGCGCCGCGGCCTTTGGAGCGTACCGTGGGTTCGGAAGATGGCGGGAGCGGGCCGACAATGGCTTCGAGAGGGTCGGAATCAGATGCTGGGGAAGCGGCATGTCTTTTGGAGCTTGGCCGGTCTTTTTCCCGGTCAGATCTACGTTTGGAGCTTTTTTCGGTGTCTCTAGGAGAGCGTCCTCTATGTTCGCGCCGTTTTTCATGCCGATCATAGTGTCGAGGTGGTGGTGATCGGGATTGTGAAGTCGTATCAGAGTATGACCTTCGTCTTCTGTGCCTGCGCTCTTCGCGGTCTCTTCTCCGTGACCTCTGATCGGCATCAGAATCGCTTCCTTTGTGCCTGTGAGCCTTGTCGTGAGGTGACCTTGACCGTCTACGTTTCCGCCAAGAAGAATCCCTCTCGTCATTACTGTCGTGTCTCCTTTTGTGGCGCTTCCTGTCTCTGTGTCGGTGGGGCGAAGTATTCTTGGAGGATTCTCGCTCTTTGCTTCTTCTTCTTCGTCGTCTCCTATGCCTGTCTTCGTCCTCACTATGGTCACGCCGTCTATCAGAGTGCGTTTTTGTGAAATCATCATCCCCTAGGGCTGGGGTCAATATTCCAGGAGCCCTTCTTTCTTGCTCTTCTTCATAGCGCATATCTCTTCTTTTGCGCTCGCGGTTCATCGTCCTCAGTCGCGCACGAGACTCTTCTGCCTCTTTCGCAAGTAGCGCTGCATTGTGACGGTCGGTTTGACGGATGATGTTTCTTAAGAAGTTCTTGTTGGGTTTTGGGGCGCCTAAGTTTGCTCTGAGAAAAGTCAGCATTAACTACCTGAGCAGAGAGTGTTGTTGTACTTTCAACGCTCATATAACGCCATGACTGGCACACAGGCTTGGAACGCACCTCCTGGGGTTGAAGGCATCGATGCCGACAAGTTCATATTTCTTTGTTGCGTTCTTTGCGTCTTGCTTCAGTAGCTCAGCGACGTATTCGTCGTCGTCTAAGTTCTTTGTCATGATTCGTGGTGCTCCTTGTGACCAGAAAAGGGCAAGGATTGCCAAAGATCAAAGCTCCTGAGATGCTTGGAGAATGATGTGCGATCATTCCAACGAACAACGCTAGTCTGCATGCGGTAACTGCCGCGGGGAAATCTGCCCTTAGATGCCAGCCGCGACCGTCGCCAAAACAAACACTTGAATTCCTTCATACTCTAAAACACAGGATATAGCAAGCAAAATGGGTCCCAAACGAAAGTCTGCAGTTCCAACACCAGCATCAGCGTTAGAACAGTTACAGCAATCACAGTCGCTCAAGCTTCTGGCCATTGCGGAGACACTGGCTCCAAAAGATCTCCCTCAAACTGGAAAGAAGCGCAACTCTGCAGCATCTGAGGATAGCGAACAGAATAGCGACACACATCCTGCAGCCCTCGAAGCTGATTTGTTACATTACAAAGTATGCAGGGCCTGAGAAGTTGTCTTGGGTCAGGTCTAATCACAACGACAGGAACTATTCAGCAAGCTCCGCTTCAGTTATGTCGAACAAGTCACCAAAGAAAAGTTCCTGCGCAGCATCACCGAAAACCCGCCTCGGCTTGTTGACGCTCATGAGAACGATGAGAAGGAGAAGGAGATACTGGGCCTGAAAGCGGAGCTCAAGAAGCGCAAGTTGGAGGTGGCCGACATCTTGAAGCAGTTGGAGGACAAGGGCAAGGAGCTCGCAATACGCTACGAGGGCGTGCAATTACGGACACAACAGCTTGAGTCTCTCCCAACCGAGATCGAAGGGCTGGAGGCGAACATTGAACGATTGAAGCACGAACAAGCGCCAGCCTCAACCAATCCCGAGCTTGCTCTTCCGCTTCCCGAGACTCAGCGAGTGCTCAGCGAACGAGAGGCAGAGCTTGCAGCTCTTAACGCACAGATTGCCAGTCTCCAGGCCACTATTCCGAACCGAGGCAGAGATCTGGAGAAGCTGGAGCGTGAGCTGAGGCCATTGGAGACACAAAAGCAGGGGACGGTAGCGGCGGCCAGAGAGGCTCAGAGGAGGAGGGAAGAGGGCGGTGGTATAGGGGACGAATTGGAGGAGCGAGGCAGGTGGCTCCGGGCCTCTGAAAAGGCGCTAAAGGAAATGCTAGAGGTAGAGGGGTGAGAGTTTGACAAGCAAGCATGGGATTGGCGTGGCTGTGTAGGTTGGCGTTATGGGTGTAGGGACACGGGACGAGCACTCGAGATACCACTGATTTGAATGTCGATTATGTCTTTTGTTTCGTGTTGGTATCGTTGTCGAACAGGCCTCTCGCTCGAGTGTCTAATAAGGCAGCTGGCGAACGGATGTGGTGACCGTGCAGATGCAGCTGCAACGACATCATGACCATGATAGTAGCGGTTCGCCTCATTGCCAGCGCATCGCGCACCAAGGGCGGCCATGGGGGCTAAAGCATCTCGGGAGCCGGGCCATCGCTTGGAACGGTAATCAGGCGGCTGGGGCAGGGGGCTGTCGGGTGCTGTGATTGGCCAGCCCCAGCCACTCACCGCCATGCACCTATCGATTACGTTGCCCGGCCAAAAAAACTCATAAACATGCAGGCGGCTGGGCCCGGCGGTCTCGTCGAGCTGGCTGCTACCGCTTCCCATGTCCCAGGACACCTGCAGCTCTCCAGAAACATCTTTGTTCAACACTAACCGCATACCCGGGGACCCTTTTGTGTACTCGACCTCGACTCTCGCTCACCATCGCGAGCTGACGTTGACCCCACCAAGGCGAGCTGTCCACCCGGACACGCTCAGAACCCAACTCCTCAGGCCCCAACCAGCCTCCGCATTTTGACGGCGCGAAGCTTTCCTTCGCTCCCCTTACGCCTCTAACGACGTCACGACAATTTGCTTCCTGTTCATTGCTACATGCGCGCATTGTTAGAGCGACGATCCAGTCTTTTTTTTGTCGTTGAAGCCGCCCACCGTCGGCAGCTTTCGCATCCATCATCACGGCACTACCACACCGTTGGACCCTCTAATCGACCCTTGACTCGACGAATCTTCCTAGCACCATGTCCAATGGACTCTCGGACCCAGGGACGAGTGTCTACTCGTCGGGCTCCATGCATGTCGGAGACGGCACATGGGACTCGCAGCGCAACACATTCTTGCTCCCCAATCTGCAGGGACTGAACTTTGAGACAACGCGCTTGAATGGTACGAATACTATGCTACTAGACATGGCGACGAAGCTAACCTTCTAGGCATGGGCAATCGCTTTCGTAACATGCCTGGTTACAAGGCCCTCATAACCGCCCACGGTGTACTAGCAGTAGTTACATTCTTATTCGTAATCCCTGCTGCCATTTTTATGGCCAGCTTCTACCACCGGAACCCGCGTACTGCCTTGCGATTCCACATCTGGCTGCAGGTCTCCGCGGTACTCCTCTCGACTGCTGCTATCGTCTGTGCCTTCCAAGCTGTGGGTCTTGAGAGGTCTCTAACCAACCCGCATCATGGCATCGGCGTAGGCTTGTACACTCTTGTCGTCGTCCAAGCCTTCGGTGGCTCGGTCATCCACAGACTAGAAAAAGGCAAGGAGAGATACAAAATTCCTCTTACGCTCATGGTATGCATACAACAGACAGTAGCATGACTCATTACTGACACCTGCAGATTCACCAATGGCTAGGACGAACCATTGCACTGCTCGGAATCGCGCAGATTCCACTGGGTCTAACCTTGTACGGATCGCCACTGGTTCTGTTCATACTATTCGCCGTCTGGACGTTTATCCTTGTGATTCTCTACTTTATCTTGTCATACAGGAGCCAGCCAGAATTGGACTTTGACGATCGTAGCACTTATATAACCGATCGCTCGTACAGTACCAGACGCAGTCGCCGAAGCAGGGGTCCAGGTGTGGGAAGGGTTGCAGCAGCAGGAGCAGCGGGAGCAGGTTTAGCTGCATTAGGTTCAGGAAGATCTCGAAGCCGTACTCGCAGCAGACACGGCGGAACAGTCATTAGCTCCCGAAGGGACTCCCGCTCTCGTGTCACCGCTTCTGACTTTACGGAATCTTACCTTAGCGACGAAAAATACGGTGCCGACCGCAACAAAGGAAGTACTTGGAAAGATCGCCTTATCGGAGCTGGAGCTGCCGTGGGGGGCATTTTCGCCGTCAAAAAGCTATTTAACCGTAAAGAAAAGCGTCCTCCAACTGAGACCGGAAGCGATTTCAGTTACAGCCGCGGATTGGGCCCTTCTGAAGTCACCCAGACCGACATTTCAAGGCTAGAAGAAGGACGCGCCCCCGGATCTCCGGCAAACCGTAGAGACGACTGGCGTCGTGTCGAGGAGCGTGATACCCAAGTGTCAGCAATGACTGGAAGCAACCTACGATCGAACCATCGCCAAACGAGAAGTGTAACATCTATAGACTCTTTCGATAGTCGGACCAGCTTCAGTGACGAGACCGACATGAGGCCCAAGGATCGTTCCTACGGCTTGAAGGAGGGAGTCGCTACTCTTGGTGTATTCGGCTTTCTCAAGCACTCTCTGAGCAAACGCAGCAAGAAGAGGGAGGACGAGCATGTGGAAGAAATGAGGGAGCAAGACTTGGAAGAAGAACGTATCGCTCGCATGAACAGCCAACGCCGCAAAAAGTACGGTGCTGATAGCACTCCCCCGCGCAGGGGCGGACGACCTCCATCGACTATACTTTCAGACAGCGATATTACCGGCATCACACCCTCTGTAGCCCGTCCGCCCATGGATTCTACCGTCACGCCATCAGTGAACCCTCATCGACCCCCTCGCGCTGGCGTCTATAGTGTCTTGTCGGATTCTGGATCAGAAGCTTACGACTCCCCTGGAGGCCGTCATCATCAACGACGTCGCACTGCAGGCGACGCAGCTGGTGGAGGCACAGTCATCTCGGCAGCTTCACCATCCAAGCATCGACGCCGAGGCAGTAGAGACGATGTTGCATCTCCCCCTGTATCCGTCAAAGTCAAGATGCACAACGACGGACGTCATGTTACTTTGCGACGACTCAACGAAGAAGAGGCAGCCGCCGAGCGTGAAGCAAGGAAAAAGGATCGTCAACGAAAGAACCGCGCTGGAAGTGTTAGTTCATTGAGCGGTATCGGTGGCGACCGCTGGCGCAGGACTGAAGCCATGGAAGCGGCACAGGCGCAGGAGATGGCCCAACAAGCTGGAATACCTCCCCCACCCCCAATGCCTGGCTCAACACCTCTTCGCATGCCCGAGGCTACCATTCCCCCACCTCCCGCTGGTCCGTCCGGAGCTTATGACCAACCCGGGCCCAGCAATCTTTCTCCACCTCCAATGCCAGGTGCGGTAGATACCGTCCTAAGCAGTCCTCCGGGCACTCAAATTCACGGCACCGAGACGGACCTTAGCAACTACGATACCAACAGGCGTAGACGGAGAGCAGAAAGAGCCCAGGCCAAGCAGGCGAGGCTAGGCGGAAGTCGGGTTGAGTTCTCCTAATTGTTGATTTTTTTTGCATGAAACGAGACGAGAGAAAAAAAAGTAGTCGCTTACGCCAGACACGTATGTATGTGTTCTACCTGCATTGTTTTCCGGCGTCATGATTGTGTATGTATGTATGTAAAGTGAGTGAGAGATGACGTTTGGCATGTTACATGATTGAGCGGTTGTTTTTTTTGACCCTTTGGCGCCATACGTTGCGCACTTGTTCATAGATTGAATTAGTCGGTTGTTTTTTTGTATAAAATACCATTGGTCATGTTGCTGTACAGATGATGCGTCCTTGTTGTTTAGTTCTTGAATTGTGCCTAATGATGTGTAGGTGTTGACAGTGTGGAGTTTTGTCATTTGCTTCGAAAGAGAGTGGGCGTGGGAGTGTCGTCTGGGAGCATAGAAGAAAGAGTAGACTGTGTTGTTTGTTGGTTCAGGCAATGTCGATTAGCATGTTAATGTCCTGATAAGTTTTGGCAAATAATTCTGACACCGCTTGTTCTTGTCAGTATCTGAGGTAGTTTTCTACGTCCAAATCCTCTTCGTATCTTGTTGTAGTGGATGTAAGAGACTGACAGTGAAAGTGCCCTGGCTGACTCTTGTATTGGGTCATTGTTCTGTGTAAGAGGAGAGTAGCTTCGACAGATATGCTGTGTGCCTATAGGTTAGGTTTAATACAGTATATCCTAGTCAAAAAGGAGATACTACAAAATGTGCTTGGTGGGCGGTATTTAGACTTGCGAGGGCTATTTTTATATCATGCATGTGATAATCGTCCTGCCTCGGTTGTATCTATGTCTTTCCCACACCTCAATTTGAGAAATTTGTTAACCTTTTGTTGGCTACCACCCCCTCTTCCATTAATCCTGTCTCCATCATTCGCCTCTGTCACTGCGTTTCTGTTCTTCAAGGCCATACCCCATTCTCTTGTCGATCCTCACAGGGGTATCCAACGTCATCATCCGAACCCTATTTTAATATTCTCGCCAAAGGTAGCCTCGGCATCAAAAGGCGAAGGGTCGGCCCGCCATCTTCGACGATAGAACGTTGAACAGGTAATCACAAAATACGAAGCCGGGGGTAAGACCAAAATAGGAAACAGGTTGATCCACTTGCGACTATCGGTATAGAACCCTATTTGTACAACAATCCATTGAGTAGCCTGCGCCAAGATGAAAACTGTGACATGTTATCCAGAGTCTACAACACAGTCAGTAACCGCGAACATAGCAGAATAACATCGGAGATAAGAAGGTAGTCCCGAAGGCTTCTGGAGCGGTGAAGAAAGAGTGTCTGCAGCAGATCTCTCATACGACTATGACGTAGCCTGGGATGGCTCGGTGGTATTATCGAGTACACATGAAACAGTGTAGAGCCATGTAATTACAGTACACACAAGAAGCCTCTTGGTGTGACAGATTTGTGGCTGATGAGATGGGGGTTTGCGCGGTACACACGCGACAGGCTTGCTAAGCTCAAGACGGCAGACTTTGCGAAGTTTGAGGGTTCGTTTGTGTATGAGAGTTGAACGGCAAAGTACGCTTGTCTTCACGGAACTGTTTCCACAATTGAGGCGGTTGAAAATTGCAGACTAGTTTAATTTACTTCAAAGGAAGGCGTTTTTTTTGGGTGGGGTTGACGTAAAAAAAAAGTCTCTGCTGTAGTCGTGTGTGGCATCTATCGGTGACCGGAATCCAGTCATTGATAGCTGTACGGACAAATAAAAACGGCACACTTGAGAAGCAATTGTCCCAACCGACACAGAGATTAGATACACACCTGCTATCAGTACAGAGAGGGTTCGCCTGAGGCTATAGATTGCCCGACCCCGGGATGACACGAGGATATGAGTAGTCGGTGTAGTGCAAGGCGGCCGATGCATGTCAAGTAGGGAGACGCGGCAATGTCACTGCTATTCATAGGTGACAGCGTATATTTGGGTTCCAACGCTCCCTCCCGTTCATGACTCGCCTGTTGAGCAATGCATACCCTTACAGCACATCAGCCATGTGGTGAAGGGGTTCAAGACGATCATGAGACGATGTTTTGGAATGCTAGCGGCGACGCGGGGCGGTAATGGTTGCATGAAGCGCCAGTGAGCAGAGTAGTCTGGATTGGGCAGCCCAAAAGCAACCCACCGCCCTTGAATTGCAGATAGAGATACTTCAACTGTCAAGAGTGCAGTGTGTAGAGGAGTAACGGGTGACGTTGGGCTCCGCGGAAGAGATGCCAAGCATCACGAATCTTACCACGGGCGCAGCCGCTAGCGAAGCATGAGCGAGGGAGGTACATGTCGCCAGTTCCCCGGATCTACAAAGCCTCAACACCATGACTATACGTACATGCAAATGTACACAACGCGGGCGGTCTTTCAGGACTTCTCGCGCCTTTTGCAAATTCTATTCGCCGTGACGTCTAGCGTAAACGTAACCGGACGGTGGCAGCACTACTTCTGGAGGCGGGTCCAGCCTCTCCCATTCGTGGTCTCGACGGTCCTGTACCAATTTTGATCGCTGCCGGCAGCATCTCGGAAGCTTGACTGTCGCGATCGGATGGTGGAGACCGCAAAAGGCCCTTTAGAGAAGAAGATATAAGTTATCAGGACAGCCCCGCAGCGGCGCGACTGACCTTTTTGGGTCCGCAGTCCCGTATACAGACAGACAGAGAGAAACAATGTTCGAACGACGCCTAGCAACGGAACGCGGCGACCCTATGAGACCTCTCCTCGCCCGGCGGCTGGCTATGCCCATCAAGGATCTTTGCCGGGCTTCTTTACCAAACGAGAGGCGAGGGCTGCTGCGCCTCGGTGGACAGCAGCTCCTCGTCTGATACGTACAATACACAGACGATCGATTCATGGTTGCTCCTGCTACTACGCACTACGTACACGTCCAGCACACTCGAGCGTCTCTCCATGTCAGGTGGTTTTGAGCTACGTCGACTTGTTGGGTTGCATGACGACAACTACGGCAAGTATCGACGGCCCCATGTCGCCACACAAAACCTCGACAATGGAGCAAGCCGTTGTCGGCGTTATCAACCCGTGCCTCTCCCATTGTACGGACGCTGCCCAAGCAGCGTGTGCTGGTTCATCAGTCAGGGAGTGAGGTGGTCAGTTCTAACTTCAGCCTATGTTTCTTGTTAGGCACTTGCGCAGCGTCTGACACTCCACGGCGAAATGAGATTGTGACGTTCCCCTTTGCGCGCGGATGAGCAGGGCGTCTGCTGTGGTGGTAGTGGTGGTGGACCAGGGCAAGCTGCACTGCGCTGCACTACCGACAGGGCGAGGGGACTCAGCACCTTTTTGATACCGCGACTTGAGCCTTCTCGATGTTCGGGAAAAATATCGCAACAACCCAGGACATCCATTACGGGCTACTTGCCCAGCGGGGCAACCTCGGCCAGTTACAGGTCGCCCTAAAATCACACTAACATGAAGCTCCCGTCGCTGGCAGGAACCGACCGTGCCATCGCTGCCGCATGCCCAGCGGTCAGCCCAGGATGTTTCTCCAAGCATGGTCCAGCCAGCAGACCGCCTAAGCCCATGGCTTGTGGCCGTGTGGTAAGCGTTAAACCGGCTTCCGACGCGCTGCCCTGCAGACTCCTTCCCCAGTCCGTGGAACCAGGGACTCAGGCCGCTTCTCCAGGCTAGATCATTGGACTCGCAAGCCTCAAGCCCCATCCCGGCTGGTCCAGTGATGCTAACTAGTTGAGTCTAATATGCACTTTCGACGCTTGGGCTCTTCAATCGTCCAGGTTAACCAGGTGCGAATGAGCGTTCATTCAAGCACAATGACACAAGGAACCTTCTACGGTATCTCCCCGAATGTAGGCGCAACATGTCTGTTGTACTAAAAGGAACCAGCGGATCCGCTCGGCGACTGCATTCCTCATCAAGTAGATGACGAGACGTTCCCACACTAGCTTGTCACTCCCTCATGGCTTCCAATCCTACCTCGACTGCTCCGGTCAAGCGAGCCTGCGATAGGTACGTACCGTCGGTACACTCAACGTCGATGCTCCCACACTCACACTGCCGCCCTCTACAGCTGCCACCGAAGAAAGGTCAAGTGCATCGGAGAAGGCACCGCGCCATGCAAGAATTGCGTTTCTGCTGGCCTTGCATGCACATACAATGCCATCCCGCAAAAGAAAGGTCCCAAGGGCAGCCGCGCCAAAGTCCTCTCTGAACTCCGCGAAACCCAGCGCAACGCTCAGCTCGCTGCTGGTTACCCAACCGATCTCGGCTTTGACGGACGCTCACTGCCCGCCACATTTGCCCGCACCCAAGGGCTGCTACCCCCCGCTCTCGTCGAGAGCTGCATAGAATACTTTTTCAACCATGTCTACCCCTCAGAGCCTGTCCTGCACCGCCAAAGGGCGCAGGAAGCAGCCGTTGGCATGGACCGCTCCACTGAATCGTACTGTATGATTGTTGCACTGTGTGCATACGTCATGATTCAGGCCAACCACAAGCCACCCGTCAGCGTGCTCCCTCGTCCAGAGATGGCTCACATGTCAAATGTCGGTGTTGGTCACATACTCCTAGAGGAATCAGTCCGCGTGCGACAAGGCTACGACCACCGCGAGAACCCCACGCACACGAGCGTGCTTACCTCGTGGTTTTACAGTGGCTGCTACTTTGGACTGGCGCGAGAGAACACAGCCTGGACATATCTCCGGGAAGCCACAACACACGCGCAACTGCTGGGCATGCACGATGAGGAGACGTACAAACACGATCCCTTGGATGTATCCCGAAAGCGCGTCCTCTACTGGCTTTTGTTCATCGCCGAACGGTATGTCCACACGCGCTCTGGACTTTTCTGTCTTTGTTCCCAAATTTTTCTAACGATTTGACAGAACCTACGCTCTACACAAACACCGACCTATCACATTACACCCCACCATACATCCTCCTCAATTAGATGAAGTACCCACGGATCGGCCAATTGCGGTTGGACTGGAACTTATGATCAACATGTTCAAGATTATCGACGACACCTTTATTAACCTGTGGAATCGGGTACACAACACACATGTGAGCGCTGCGTGGATAACGCAGGTGCAAACGCAGCTTTCAGAGGCCGTGCCTGCATATTTCGAATGCAGCGAGGCGCAAGAGGTGCAAATTCGTATCACTCAGCAGTGGCTGAAGTCGCAGACCTGGCAGCTCAGTGTTTGTCAAGGGCTCGTAAGCAGCGTCTCGAATGACGTGCCGCTCACATTCAAGTACCCGATCGAAATCGCCCGCGATCTGCTCACAATCTCACACCAATTCTCGCAGCAATCCATGGAAGTCCACGGCGTCGGCTTGGTAAGTAGATTCATTTTCTTTTGCATGCTTGTTCCTGTCTTGACATTGGAGTTCATCCCCGCTCCAGCCCCTCCGTCTCGTGCAGAGATCCCTGTCATATTGCGATCTTACTAGGGCCGCGCTAGCCAACGTCTATCTCTGACGTCCACGCCCTGACTAGCTTAGCCCCCCCTCGACCTCACCCCCCTGGTCG
Organism: Bipolaris oryzae ATCC 44560; assembly: GCF_000523455.1. Taxonomy (NCBI): domain Eukaryota; kingdom Fungi; phylum Ascomycota; class Dothideomycetes; order Pleosporales; family Pleosporaceae; genus Bipolaris; species Bipolaris oryzae. Next base: position 5,343 of record NW_006911470.1, on the reverse strand, counting down.
TCCCTGCACATCCCACCCTTGCAACGTTTTACCCTATCTGTCAGGTCAGTCATTAGCTAACAGGATTGCAGATCGAGAAGTTGTTCGACATAGCCTGTTGTCTGACTGACGTGGTCGCTTGCACATCCTTCTCACCAGACGCGTTTGCCCTTGGACCTCGAGACTACGTATCGCGGTTCTTGACACTCATCTCGACATTGCGCGGAGGACAGTCGCGATATCTTCCTCTCCTACTGGCCAAACTCTCCGAAGTCCTGCCCAATTTACCGCTTCCCCGATCCCTAAACCTCCCCCAGACGGTTCCCGCATCGACGCTCGGCCTTAATGCTACTGGTTCGGGGACCCTTCCCTCCAACGTCGCCGAAGACTTTTCGGCAAGTCCCGCCTCATCTTCGCCCTCGTACCATTCCAACGATCTCATTCGACGGCTGGCCGCTCAAACTGGTGCCCAACTTCCCTTCAACACGACTCAGCAATCCATGATTCCTGCCCCCACCACCCACGTCGGCGATCTGTCGCTGTACGACACCTCACACAACACTTCACATTCAACGAGCACTGCCAACAGAAGCACCTCGACGACACCTGGTCCATACGAAGCGCCCATGTCACAGTCACGGTCGCAAATTGTAGGACACAGCAACATGCAGATTCCCACATCGCATAGCCATATGCAAAACCACCAGATGGGCGTCAATGCAACAGGATACGATCCCAGGTTTTCCATCCAAAACTACCCTGTGGATCCCATGATGTACAAGCAATAGATTTTATGGACGTCCAGAAGCAGAGCATGAAGTCCAACAGAGCATATCTTTTTTTCCTTGTCCCCAGGCCACAGGCCCATGTATATTTGGTAGTAGGGTATAGTTTTGGCCCATTCAATTTTTTGTGTTCAACTTTCCGCACGGAGACCACCCAAAGCAATTTCGAGTGATTGAAGCAACGACAAGAGCACATTTGCAGAAAAAATTGGAACCAAGTTTTGAAAGCGACCTGTCAGAATCCACCAAACGCGTCCGGAACCAGGGTCCAAGACTGAAATCCTACGATTCAGGGCTACCAAGCCACCAAGCTCGCAAGGCCAGCAACGAACGACTATCTCCCGGTAGTCCTTCCGATGTTAAAAAAAACGATGAGACGGGGGGATATCGCACGTGCGTGTTGGATGAGGTCAGGGCTTGGTGTGGAAAGTCGATGCGAGAAGAAAGCAGGCATCACATGGATGAAGCGTCGTACCGCAATGCCTCTTTGACGATGGCGCAGGCAGGGCAATAGTTGCGACAGTACCACATCCATGGCATGGTCAGCCTTCTCGAACACGAAGATTACAAAACCGTAGGCACATTACGTGCTTGGAAATCTTGGGGCCAACATGGTTGATCGTGGCAGCGAGACAGTTGAGGTGGTTACTAGGATCCTGGGGCTTGACATGGCATGGATGGTGGCAGGTCGAGTGCGGCTGTGCTTGTTCCGCGCTCTCCGCAAACATGCATGATGACGGTGATCCCGGTACGTTGTTATTGCGAGTACGAGTTCGGAGGTTGCCGAACAGCGTACAAGGCAACAAATAAGGCAAGAGTGAGAGGAGCAAGAGGGAGGCGGAAGAGACCCGAGGGAATGGGTTTCTAGTATGCGAGAGAGAAGGGGGAGAGGAAAAAAAACCAGAGCGTCCAAGCATACCTAGTCAAATGTACACGCGTTCCAATGTTTTTCGAAAATCCATCACATGTGCATGACGATTGTGAACTGGCGAGACACGAAGGGGATAGTGCAACCACCATGTCCGGCACACTAACGCGCAAGCTAACGCCAAACCCGCTTACCATGCCGCCCAAGTCACGAAACACGTTGTTGATGGCGAATGCCACGTGACGCGCTTCAACATGCAACACCTGGCCTGACTCGCAACCCCCCATTGGGCTTCAACAGGGCTGTCACTGTCCCCCCCTTTGGATACCAATTGCACGGTTCACGTCGAAAGTGTCTCAAGCTTTATCTCTGGGGTCGGCCCGTCTAACGTCGGAGCGTTTTTTTCCTGCCTGCCCTCGCTCGCTCCCCTTCTTTGCTAATTTTTTTTTTTGCAAGATTCGCAAAAGCTTCCTCTGAGGTGATATCACTGACAGGTCAGGGGTGGGGGTGGGCTGGGGAGGGGGGGGCTTGCGTGAGGGGACTAGGGGGCGTAAGGGAAACCCTGGTTCGAGTTTTCCGCACTTTGGAGAGAGTGAGAGAGACGATATGACGAACCCTGGGCCTGGTTCTGGGCATATGGTACTACTACTAAGTACTATGAGGTGGGACGGGTAAGCCTTGCGGAAAGCCCTTTTCGTCTTGGGATCATTCTAGACGTGTGTCGATTGGGTCAGCACAACGGCGACTTCCTTTAGTGTTCTTGGTGGTTACAGGAGGTCGGTGACATGCGCCGGGCCCAGTACTACAAAGTAGACAAATAGAAAGAGAAATGATTAGGTCTGCCATGATCTCGGAAGCACTTGGCATGATGAGATAGACGACGGATCGATCCAATATGGTGTTTTCGCGATGGCAGTTGATGGATAGGGCGGGTTAGGCATGTCAGTTGGGGGGCGGGTGAGCACTATTAGGTTTTAGACAATCTTCCGGTGGGTGTAGGTAAATGGGAAGGAGCAAAAAAAATTAGCACGTTGTTGGTCGTGCCACTTGTCGTATGTTGTTTGTGGTCTCATGGACAACGATCCAAAGTATGTGTGTTAGCGGACGTTGAGGCAGATGGCGGGTACGCACGCACCTGGGCTGAGACAGCCAGCCATCAATGACCAGCCGGTGAAGCATGAGCATTGTCGTCGAGTGGATTGATGAATGGCGGCGGGCTGGCTCCAAGTGACTTGGCCTTGGCTGGCATGGCAAGGCAAGCAGACTAATGCTCGCCAGGGCGGAACAGAGCGCTCCTGGCGCGTGGGCAGCGAGTCTGGTGGGCTCATCTGGTGGCAGTACTTGGAGTGGCGAGTATACTGGCTCATGCCATGCCAGCCATGGACATGATGCCATCCCACGTCGCGGTTCCTTCCAGCTCATCATCCACCCATGCTCCACCTCACTGTCTTGCGCTCTCTCCCACTGTGGCCATCGGACCGACTCCGCAAAACCGCGCTATGTTTCGTCCCTCGCCCGGCAAGCGACTGCCGGTTAGACCGAATGCTCAGGAACAGATCGTCGTTCTCAAAGTAGGACTTCTTTTCCCGTCCTGGAACACGCGCACATGTCGAAACGGTTTGGCTAGTGTCGAGTCGTCGTGGCTGGCGGTTAGCCATGTGCACGGGGAGTCGCGCGGGCGTGTGCTCAAGCGACGCTGTGCGCTAGTCCGCTTGCAGTATAGCGTATCCAACTAACTTTGTTCTCATGTAATTCCAATGACAGGCAGCACGGAAACGCGCTCGTGTTCGCTTCTAGCCCACACACTCACTCTTCCCTCTCCCACTATCGTGCTCTCTTACTCGCTCCCTCACGTGTCCATCCATGTACATGTGCTCACATGTACTCGAGTACACGCTCCTTCACGCCTGCTTATGCAGCTTGGACGCTACTGCATAAAAAAAATAACATCCTACGCCCTGGAACACGCCATTGCGAACCCGACGACTCGCATAACTACATTACTTACTACACATGCGTCTAAGCGGATGCCTTCTTTTCAATCAAAGCATATCACGCGCCCGCTCCAACTGCTGCGCGCTAAAGCCCAGACAAGAGATGGTCTGCGAAGGCCCTGCCATTGGCTGGAACTCTGATGCTTCCGTTTCCGTGCGCCTATCTTCCGCACTCTGTCTCTCTCTCTGCTGCCCTCTCTTATGCTTAACAATCAGCGTTTGTCGCAACTGATGAGACCATGGCCCATTGTCACGTCGCTGCCGTGCCACGCTGCCGTTCTGAAGGATTCCCGCAGACGCGTCTTACCGGCCTCTCTTCCCGCTACCCTACACCACCTGCATATCTCTTCTCGCTCTCTCCGTGCCTGGCGAACTTCCCTAGTAGTACGAGGTACTCCAACATGCTGTAACGCTGGCTCTGGTCCGTGTCGCATATACATTTCGCCCGCACACATACCATCCTTCCAATTCATCCTGCTGTCTACGTGCGTCCATTCACGCCCGTGACAAATCCGTATTTTTGGCCTTCTGGTTGGCTCACGTTCTAGACCGGAAACATGCGAACGAGAAGAAGGTTCACCGATCGCTTCTGGTCCAGTGCGGCGGGTAGCCGCTCACAAAAGCGTCCAAATCAATCAATCGCGCTGCATTCCTGGGTGCCCTGCCCGCAACATCATCCCCAAGCCCTTAGGACCGCAAGGTGGCACAATTCGCCCCCCTCTCAGTGCACCACCACCACCACCACACCCCCCCCCTACCCAGTGATGCTCACCGACTCGAATGACTACACTACTTAGATACTTACGCATACTACCTACGCTTGCGACCAATCGATCTCAAATAGTCGTATAAAATGCTCGCTTATGTCCGACGCACCGTCCTGCCTTACCGCGCTCGCCGTATTTATCTTTTCATCACTATTCTCACCGTCAAGGGTCATCCGCTGCTGGGCGAGGGAGCTTGGGCCTAGCACCGTCTTGCCAACCGCACATGGTGTACTTGCCTTCTGCTTCTTGTAGACACGATGATGCCTGCCCTTGTGCGGTTCCGCCGGCTCTCCCTTACACCCTCCCCTCCCCTTTAAGCGACGGTGGCGCCGCATGCATTCTAGTCTTTGTTGATCGGTGTCCAGCATACTTCACGATGGTTGCTCGTGGCTTTTTTCTTTCTTTCCAAGTGAGTCATGGCTGGCGCAAGCGTGCGTGAAGCTTGTCATCAAGCCACCCGTCTGATAAGCGTCGTGTTGATCACGGGTGGAACTTTGCCTGGTCCTTCATATTGAGTACTTACTTACTTACATGGATCCAACATGCATACGTACGTACGTATCGATGTACAAACATGGAGTGGGCCGCGATTTCCGATGTCGGTGCAACCGAATGGAGCATCCGGCTGTGCTGCACTACGATTGCTTTTGGCGGAACTCGATACCCGTGCATACCTCTGCAGGTACTGATGTGCACCATCTGCCGCTTGATTCGCTGTCTATCCTCCCACACTGAGATGAACTGAGTCGCCTTTTTTCCGCATCCAGTAGTGAGAAACTTGTTTGTATTATGTATAACGTAGTTTACAAGCGAGTGACGCGTACAAGCGAGTGACGCACCCCACCAACTTTGCGCACCTCTCATCTCTTCACATACAATGGCTCGACACCAAATTACTCAATTACATTCAAAAGAAGCAGATATTTAGCTTGCTATCTCGTCTATTAATA
>NW_006911469.1:0-48061 GCF_000523455.1 Bipolaris oryzae ATCC 44560 | reverse complement strand
GTAATTACTATATAATATATAAGAAATCTAAGTAATTATAGCTAGTAGATATATAGAGTCTACCTAGAGGTATAGTCTAGGTTAAGTTAAGTCACACGGACCTTAGGTAGAGGTAGTAGTAGAGGTCCTTAGCGTTAGGTAGTGGTTAGGTTGGGTCTTACAGGGGTGCGACCTAACCCAACCACTACCCAGGGTCCGTGCGCCCCAACCTCTACCACTACCCAACGCTAAGGACCTCTACCACTACCTCTACCCGAGGTCCGTGCGACCCAACCTAACCCGGACCGTACCTCTAGGTAGACCCTACCTATTTGCCAGTCTACTCTAGACCCCGTGTAACACTAGGGTTAGGTTAATAGTTAGGTTATCTAATAAACTTTTTCATTTTTTAACTTTAAAAACTTAGCTATTAGAGATAGAGCTTAACTTTCTACTAGAAACTTCTAGCTCTAGGCTTAAGCTTTAAAATAAGCTACTACTTACCGACTTTAGACTAGTATCCGCTAAGATATTTAATAACCCGACTTAAATACCCGTTTACCAGCCTAATCACTACCCAACCCAAGCTAACACCTACCTCTACACATTGACTACCGTAACTCTAGATATTCCGCCTAGAGAGAAAAGAATAGAATAAATAGGATAGTATAACTAGAGGTAATAAGGATATAAGGATAGATAGATTTTAGTATTACTCTTATCATAGTTAACTTAAATTATACTTTCTTACTAGTTACTTTACTTAATAAGATTATTACTTATTAGTCTATAGCGAAATAGATTATTAGTTATTAAATCTATTATTATCTATTCTATTAAGCACTCTACTCTACTATCTCGCTAGACAACCCTTATAGAATACTAATATAAAGCTTACTAGTCTTAGTGTGGACCTAGTAATAGAAGTATAGATCTAGACCCTATGTAATAAAAGTATTAGAACTAGCTTCAACTATATTCTAACAATATAATACGATAGGAATAGAGACTACGCTGATTGTTATTAGTCTTAGTCCCGCTAGCGTTGCTAAGGTATGTGAGATTTCTTTCTTAATATTCTCCGTCTAATCACTAAACATTTTTACGAGCGGCACTTGCATCATATCAACGAAGTGCTTCAAAAACGTATAGTTGGAACTCCATTTTGTTATCGAACCTACCTAGAGCAACCCCTGAGCAGCCAGGCGGCTGGATCGTAGAAGCCCGATAGTTTACCCCTATTGACACGCACCAACATGCGATGTTTCTCCTAACTAATGCCGTGCATCCTTCACCTAGATCGTTCTCTTTGTCATTTCATCCTTGTAATTAAAAACAGCACTACTTTGCGCTCAATCATATAATACACCTCTGTTATAGTTAACCCCTTTTCATGTTCAGGCTAACATGTTCGTACGTTCGTGTTATAATGATGAGCTCAGTATGCAAATAGCTGGTCGCCCAGGCGTTTAGTCATTTGCAGTCACAAAAACTAGTCTGTGGATCTTCTATACTAATCATTCGTGAACTATGCAAGTAAGTGCCCTATAAGCAGCATAATAAGAATTAAGAGCGACGGAATTTTAACCTAAAATGGAAGAGTGGTGCGTGAGACCGAAGTGGGGAACGTCCTAGTTAATCCCTTGATTTATTGGTGAGCGTGCCACAACATGCCCAGTGACTCTATTTGAGTTCCAATAGCGAGCACATCCGCGGATTACTAGACCATTTACTAGACCATCCTCATCTCTGTGAGTAACTGACGCATGTGCGGTTCAATTCCACTCGGATAATGCGTTTAATGTTTCGAACCCGAAAGACCATATAGCTGACTAGTATGTATTCGTACATATGGAACCACTGATGCCATTGTCCTAAATATAACGAGATTCGGAAAAGGCCACTGAAGTTACTGCGAAGATCTGATGTAATTTTGACGTGCTTGAAAACAGCCATCGAGAATTGGTCCACGCTCGATTGTATTTGTATACGATTTCAGACTACCCGAACACTCCTCATCAAAATTCAAGAGCAAGACTTCGATCCGCACATCCCTGCCCCTGTATGTGTTCTAAATTTGATGACTGCATGTTTACACGCATTCACTGCAGAAACATCTGCCATTATCGTAACCGTAGCTAATCAAATGCTCCTCCCACCATCCAGCATGGTGCCACCCGCATTTTTCCATGATGTGTCTGCTCGTCTGAGCACGTCTACTCGCAGTGCATTGGACCGAGTTGATAGCACGGTCGCAAGGGATTGCAACGGTATTGCCACGAACAGAGTAGTAGTTGTGGTGACCCATGGTCGGCCCATAATCACTGCACTAGTAATCCAGATCAGGGTTTGCTGCATCAGTATCCTAGAATGAATCTATTAGGATCTCTTCATAATGAATTTCAAGAGTACTGACGCCAGGATGCATATTTGCTTTGTCAGCGCCCTGGTTGCAAAAAGTGCCATCGCAGGCCTGAAGGCTTGGAGAGCGAATGGAGTTCACTATCTTGGTGTAAGCGCTCAATTCAGTGGCAGAGAAGTCCGTGGTGTTGCCAATCTTGACGTGGATATCAACACCATTGGCATCGACATGTTGCTTGTAGACACCATCTCCAGTGCCCTCGGGAATGATGAAAGCACTAGAAGCGCTGGGGAAAGCAAGAAGGAGAGTTTTTATAAGCTGTATTGCAGAAAGATGTACAAATAAAGTTGATTGATCCTGTTGCTTGTAGTCTCTGTGTGTCTTTGTGGTGGCGAGAACGACTCCTTCCTTTATACCTTCCCTCTCCCCATGTATAAGCTATTCCTCCATGAAACTGCTCGCCTATATGGTTCGGACCTTGGCGAAAAACATGTTGTTGTGACAGTTTCATGAACTTGGGCTCAAGAAGGGAAATGCACTTTTCAGAAGCACAATTAGGCCTGTTGCATATGAGACTAATCCTTATGATCGTTCCTGGTACTCTACTAACAATGCAGGCGAAATTGGAGGTAGGGAGTGGATAAGCACTACTTGGAAGCACTATTAGTTGTGCTCCATGAATGTATTGCCAACGGGCATCGTGATATTGGGTACGCTAGTGGCTGAGATCTGGTTTTAGTCAGTAAGCCAACACGCTACACCAGCACTAGCAATGGATTATTTACATTCCGTCGCTATCAGCCGCTTGGTGGCTCTCTTCCAGGACACATTATACGGACCGCTTAACAACTCAAAATTTGCATGAACAAATCAATACCACATTTTTGGAGGCTGTGTAGTGAAACTTCAGTGCCAGGTCTTTGATCACTTCTCAATTCGCGACCTATACCTACATATAGCATTTCAAGAGTGTAGTGTGTTAGCGCACCGTATAGGATAGGTTCGCAACTCTGGTGCTATCCCGGATTCCTTGGCTAGAAATGGCAGATACACAAACGAAAAATCCGTAATTCTGCCCACTTAAGATTGCTACAATAGGCGCAGCTGAATAGATTGGGCATATCATATATGATTACCACGAGTGAATATAGATGTAATGGGGGCCTGAGAAAACCAAGAAATGTCTCAAACAGCGAGTGCCTGGATGCATTCTGATCAGACCCATCAAGAATTCTTTGAAAGTCTCACTCTATGAGCGGCCACTGCTTTGAAGCAACAAAACCTTCACTGAAAATAGTCTCTTGGGAGAATCATGTACAGAGGTTTTTCATCCCTGATACCTAAACCACGGCCCTTGCTAGCGCTTCTATCTGTTCGGATGTCAGCGAAGGGGTTTATCAATAATAGATCGTTGAAGAAGGGATTGCAATGCCGACAAAGATTCCCGAAGCTACCGAATTCTTTAGCTGTTTGACACTGCGATAGAATGTGAACTTCTACCTGTTATTATGCATTATCTACTTGCATCGAGGCGCATCTCGATACAGTAAATCAAAGAGTCCAGATCATTCGATACATGACTTGCAGATACAAGCAAAATACATATCCAAACTCTTTACTACCTTAAGAACTTACGATAAGCTTCCTTTTTCTAGGAAAGTTTTTATAGGAGCCTCAAGCCCCTTCTATTACCTCTCTGGAAGTTTTGGTGAATTTGGAGCTATTGTGCAGCCTTACGAGCTGCGATACTCGCGACCTTTTTAGTCTCCTTCTGCTCCTTCTCCTTCTGCCTTGTCAGGCTTGCTGCAACCCTAGCTGGTGTCTAAAATCCTTCTCCTGCACCTTTATCTACCTTGCTTGCTTATTCTCCCTCAATTTTTTAGCTCTTTGGTGTTGTACCTGCTCCTCCTGCTGGAGTCATAGGCTGTCGTGCCCTTCCTTTACCTTGAAACCCAGAACACAGCATCACCATGATACTCCTCAGGCTATCATAAAAGTAGAAGCCTCCCTCATTTTCTGCGCGTTTTCTCATCAGCCAAGCCATCCTTCGTTAGTGTGCATTGAACTGGGCCTGAGTGGGAGTTGCTGCTCAGCGTTATATATTGCATGACATGGCTCCAGAGGAAAGTGCTATTAGCTTACGCAGATACTCTGTATTTCTTATAAAGAGACTCTAAGTCTAACTTGAATATATCGTTCGAGCTTGAATTCTACGTAAAAACGATAGAGACCTCCATATAACGATAAAATTCTAGACAAAAACGTAGTGACCCTCTAATCGCAACACCCACAAGTAGCATCAATGATGCAACGCTATTATTCAATCAGTGAAGGTACTAATGAAGGATACATGTCTATATATAAAACGTACCCCAAGAATCTTAGGACAACTGCAGACAATAGGTTGTGAGACCGGTGGAGGTGGTGAGATTGATGGAGCTTGTGTAACTGTTGGCAATCCAGGGCCCCCTCCGGCTTGACGAGCTTCAAGCGCATCTTGCACTTTACCCAGATCGAGTCGGCTGTTTAGTTTAGTTGGGGTGCTTACGACCAGCGCAGCGAAAGCCAAGGGTAGAGTAACAAAAAGCTTCATCTTGACAATGTTGAAACCTAGTAGAAGAGTGTTGTTGTGAACTATTTGTGAGTTGAGAAGTGAATTGAGAGATTGTTGAGTATGTAGGCAAAGTGAGAAAAACCGAGCACCTTATATAGAGGTTTTGTATCAAGCGACATATATTTTTAATAAATTATTTTCAATCATGGCTTATTACTGAACACGCATTGCTCTGGCAAGCCCCGTGTCGGATGTAATGGACCGCGGTAGTCATAATATGAGTCTATAAAAGTAAAACTATCCAGTTTCTACCTCAATCTAGGAAAATGCTAAGTAGCCAAGTCGCCTTTATTGCTAAAAATCTAGACCTGAAACTGCTGCAAAACGAAGAAATGAAAGCAGGCCCTAGGCCGGCAAGGATCCAGGTATAGCAAGTCCGTTCACTTAAACGCTTAACACTTGGCGTGTTAAATAGGTTTCAGACCTATACTGCTGTACCTTTGTTCTTACTAGAGCCTGTAAGCTCTATACTATTTTAAGCCAAATAATGAAATCTATTTATTCAATATCTTGATTGCTTCTGTTTCCAACATTCCGTCCATCCCATCTTAGCGGGACATTCAGGATGATACTACTATCTCTTCCTGCTCTGCTATTCTAGATGGTAAGCCTTGACGGGATGGCATATTATGTGACCTTGAGCCCTGCGATGGCTATTACTTTCTTTCATGGACGCCCCTAGGCTCCCTGCCTTCTTATCTCTTGTCAAGGAGAGCACTTTTCTTGCTCGATTGTAACAGCTAGATGATTCCGCACTAGGAACGAGCTGCTTTGTAGAGAGTGCCCGCCTTAAGGACTAGACCCGTCTACATGCGCGTTGGCAAGGCCTGACGGAAAAATCGAAATGGATTGCCTAAAAATTTACCAAGACTGAATTATCTGGCCCCCACGGTCCAGACCTCTCACAGCAAATCATCCACTTCACACAGTCGCTATGTAATGTAGTTAAAAAAAATCAGAACTTCTCACGGACTTATTTAAACAATTACCATTTTTTCATTATTGGCCTCTTGCTGGCATTGGTCGCATGGTGAGACACAAAACTATGCCTAGGACGTGATTTTGTTTGAACGCGAACAAGCACCACTCGCTGGAGATCCGCCACATGAATGGCCATCCCGTAGTCGAGACCTACTTTCGTGACCCTATGTGGGACATCAGGGGCGAAAAGAGACTGGAGTAGAGATGATACTTACTTAGTGCTTACTTCCGATTAAGAACTAACGCAAACAAATTGGGCTAAGAAGGCCCTAATACTTTATTCTTAGGAGATAGGACCCGAGGCAACCTTTCAAATTTGGTGAACGAATAATAAGTATGTTGATCAGGCCCAGATATTCCCTTGGGTTGCCTGAACACGAGTTAGAAATTGTCAAAAGAGAGTGCCCAATATATAAACAAACAAGACCTTGTGTCATAAAAGAATGGGAAGCCGCTTCAAAGCTATAAACCTTGCAGTTGATATTCTTGCAGTCCGGAAAACAAAATATGTCAGACATTACAAGCTCTTCGGATTTCCTCTGTGGAGTCTTACCGGCCAAAGACATCTCCAAAATCAACCCAATACTATATCTTCACGACCCTCTTCAGGCAGCCGGATCGAACGCAGAAACGTTTCTTCATCGCACCCCTCGACAATTCCCTACCTCAGAAGAGAAAAACATCAAGAATCAATCATATTGGGTTACTTTCACACCACTTGAAGCAGAAAGACGCTTTCCTTACCTCTCGGGTATTACACCGGCCCATAAAAACGTATTTTGGAGACAGACGTTAGGTGTGGTCAATGAGCTACTCGAACTGATTCAAAGCGACAAGAGTGAGCTAGATCCGCCACTACGCGATGGCACAACACTACGGCATGTTTGCGCGAGTATAGGCATCAAGCATGGTGCGCATATGGCTGGGGTATATTTTGCAAAAGCAACTGCGATGATGTATCCATTCGGCGAGGATCCTAGGCGCTTGGAGCTGATCAACGTGCTCATGATTATGTTATGGGTTTTCGACGGTAAGTCTCTACGTAACCATCCGGTGTCAAATTTGACAAGAGCAGACAAATGCGAAAAGAGCACCGGAGAGGAAACAGCCAATGTACTACATGAATGGAGAGTGCGCCTTGGAAGCGCGGATCAAGGGTGTGTCGAAAGTTCGCCACTGCAAACGTATCTCGACAAAACGATTGCAGCAATCTACGAATACGACCTTATTACAGGTAACACAGCAGGAAAAGAGATGCACTACGCCACTCTAAACACAGAATACTGGCTGAAGCCGCCGGCAAAGTGCGAAAACCTTAGCGAGTATCTAGCCTATCGCTACCGAAATGTTGGTGCACTATTTGTCTGGTCATGTGTAAAGTTCAGTTTGAATCTCAAAGTGGGCATTTTGGATCCGCGTATCGCACAATGGCTTGAGTGGGCTAGTATGCATCTGGGCATGACGAACGATTTGTACTCGTGGGCGAAAGAAGCAAAAGAGCAAAGCGAAGAGCAGGGACCAGCAAACGCAATTTTTCATCTTAAACAGCTCTTGTCTCTGAATGAGCGCCAGGCTGTTGAGATGTTATACAGTATGATCCTACCGAAGGGAGCATTGATGCACGAACAGTTACTGAGCTGGGAGAACAAGTGCCCTTTTGACGACGGCATGTGGGCGTTCTTGAGGGGAGTATGGGGTACGCTTGCAGGACATGTATTGTACAGTGCGACGTGTGCTAGGTATGCTGGAGAGCAGGGTAGAGTTGTACCAGGATAAGGCTCAACAATGTGTTGATGGAGATATTCATGCTGAGTTCCGTAACGTGCTAAAGCTCGTTTGGACGGGGTGAAAACTCTGGAGCCTTTTCAGATGTTGTTACCAGAAAACTTTGATACCATCGTTTCAGGACACATTCAGTCACATTCGTCGTAGTATATCACACACAACATGGACAGCTAAAATTCACACACGCGAAGAGGAGATGCAAGAAGCCATACGTGGCGAGAGAAAAAGATACAATACATTGTTAGCCTTCTCGGATTCTCCATCTGGCCATTTGCTTCTAGAGGAATACAGATGTGCAAATGGTTCCTCTAATTGCCTCAAATAAATCATTGAGGCTTCCTCGAAGACTGAGTTTGGTTTTATGGCGAATGATTCCTTACCAAGGAAGATCTATACTCTTCATAAGCTCTTCTCCTATCTTGTTCATTGCGGTCAAAAATCTCTTTTTCATCACCAGTTAGCAGAGAAGCCTTTCGACTTGATTCTTCCCTGCGAGCATTCTCTTGCTGGTCCGCTTCGTTCAACTGTGCTCCAAGACTTGGTAGAGATAACCCTGTCGCAGATCAGCACATTATTCTCAAGCTGGAGTACCATGCGGACCATCGGATCTTGTCTGTCTCGAACTAGTAAGAATGTTCTTGGTACAGTGGCGGATCTTGCTCAGTAGGGTAATGCGATGCAAATCGCTATTCGTGATGCTTCTTTCTCTTTGGATTTTGAGATATTGGGTGTGATGGGTATAGACTTGTAAAGATTCAATCGACTCTGCTCCAATGATCGCTTCGACTGTGATCCCGTCCAGTATATAAAATGTCGTGGTCATGACATGTTGAATAGGCTTATCTTGTAGATTGATGCTCTGCGCGTCCGGTGATTGAACATTGATTTCGCCCTCTACCAAATCTCCCGTTTCCCTTTCATCGCCTGCGGACTCGACTACATCGTCGTCCTTGAATTCAATCAGTTGCGCAGATGATCCAAGCGACAATTGAGCAACAGATTTTCCACGTGCTGTCTTGGTTCTCCCGTTAGCAAATACGACTTTCTGCGAAGTATCTTGCCACCTGTATTTGCGCTTAGTCGCATAGGCAAGGGAAACAACATCGACTTTAGAACCGCTGTCGGGAAGTGCTGTGATTACCTCTCCATCTATGCAGCATGTTGACCGTTGATTTATAGCACCCATCGCGCAAACCTTGAGAATGCCCGGTGTTTTGAGTGATATTTGAACAAGACGGTTGCGGAACATTGTGAAAGTTTCTGTCTTATCGAGAAAGGAAGCAGACATCGTAAGGTCTTCAACCAAAGAAGGTACCACGAGAAAGGTGCAGCGCATCTTCCAATCGAAAGAGAACGTCTTCGAAAATCTGCAACTCGCATGAACGATTGCTGTAGATATTTCCGTGCTGCCATCCAAAAGGTTAAGTTTCGTCTTCTTGGGTGTACTCCATTCTAGTCTCAGTCCAAGGTGAAGCGCAAGTTGCAGTGACATGACGTTATGGGCAGAGCCACTATCAGGCACAGCCATTACGGTTGCGGGGCCTGGATCTCCCTCGAATTTTATTAGTAAACCACACACCAGATTTGACTTTTTGACTAGCTTGTAATGTGGCTTCTGACTTCGTAATGAACATTTTGGTAATTCTCGACCGCCGACGGTCGAGTGTCTCCTTGAGCTTTCACGTTGAAGCTCGCTGATTTCTTCATCGAGTGCTCTGATTCGGTCTGCAGTATTGACGAATAACGCTTGAAGTTTCAGATCTGCTCTCTGCCATCGGCTGATGCGATCCACTTCTGCTGCTCGGCGTCTCATCTTCGTATTTATCTTTTCGCAAAGCTTGCAGAGAGTTCCAGTAGGAACGGTCTGGAATAAAATCTTCATGCCACAAGTCTCACCAATTCGCAGTTCTTTGTCGCAATGTTGTCGGAAGTGCACCCATTTCCAATTCCCACAGACGAACGTGTGTTGATCGTAAAAACACATGTTGGATTTGACTATTGATATTACAGCAGAAGTGTAAGTCTTAGGGCTGATAGGTTGGGGAAAAGAGATGATGACGAGATTGTAGCGAAGGGCGAGAAGGAGAGTTGAGAGCGTCAATTTTGCAAATAAAAGCCCAGGCCTTACTGGTACGTATGTGTCTTTTCCTAAAGGATGCTAATATGCAGCAACACTACACATATAATTTAAAAGATCCAACCAGTTTTCGCAATAATGGTTGACATAGCTGAATGGCTGCAGGAAAGATGTGCGTGGCCTTGCAGCATGCAGTTTTGAATCACAAGGCACACCGAGGCTGAATGCCAAGAAATCCGGTGAGAAATTCATTTCCAATTGGTATCAATCGCATGAAACTACAAGCTACGATACCAGATCAACATGGACATCGAAAAAGGGACGCCCGACCAGTCTTTCCTCTCAGGATATCCTTCACTGGCAGCTTTTATTGCCAGTGATCGCGACCAAACAACAACAATCTTCAAGAGGTTCAACCGTTTAGCCGCACGATACTTGCTGCATCTTCAAAGCCAGCTCGCTGAGTTACAGGCTGGACAAGATGAACTGGACCGCAAAGATGCTTTGAGCCCTCTAGAGGTAAAGCAGTACTCGCGAAACTGGGCTGAGTTCATAAGGGCAACCGACAACGATCCTCATCAGAAGAGACGTAACGAGCTGAGTGATAAAATAGGTGAAAGACTCAAAGCTTATCGTAATTACATGGAAAAAATGCTGTAACAACTTTGAATTGATACATTTCAAAGGAGAAGCTCTGCTATACGAAAGCCAGTTGGCATCATTTCCTAGACCGCCAAAACGAACGCTTGAGGCATTTCGTTTCAAGTTCTTCGATCATGGAAGTGGACAACCGTATCCAACTTTAGGTGCACGCAGTAGGGCGTTATTCGATGACGATGACGACTTGGTAGTATTGAAAGTACAGGACCGTGATCGGCTTACTGCGTTTCTGCAAGATCACTGCTCAAGGATGTTCAGAGTGGAGAAAGATAGGGATGGCATTGCATATCCCTCGGATCAGCAAATAGCCCAGACTGTGACTATTCTGTGTATCCTGAACGCTGCGGCGCTGCTCGTCGGGACTATAGTAGCGCTGTACGTGATATCCTCTGAGAAGACAAAGTTGGGTGTTATTGCTCTCTTTACCGCTTCTTTTTGCAGCCAATGTAGGCATTCTGATGAATTCAAGAAGATCGGAGGTTTTTGCTGCAGCTGCTGGGTACGCTGCAGTGCTCGTCGTCTTCGTCAGTGGGAATGTCGGTACTCAGGAGAAGGGGAGATGATCAGTACCCCATGAATGTAAACTTAATATGTTGAAATGATCATAAGTCGTTTGTGTCATGAATCAAGATGCAGTTTTCAATGGTTAGATTTTCTCCGATTCTAGTCCGTGATATAAGTGCCGCCAGCTTAGACCCAGCGCCTTGGTGTAAGCATTCGTACATTGCGCAGTTGTCGCCTATCACCACACAACCAGTCCTGTACACTATAATTTTTTCTTTGATATTCTCATCTCATTTCTATAACTTACAGCTTGTTATGCAGTAGTAGAAGTCTCGGTGGATGATCTAGCCCGAAGTGCCGAAATTTTGGCCGGATTACTTGCCCAAGCCGTAGGGTGCACAGATGTCTGATCTGTGCAATGAACGTTCGACCACAAGCACGTGGGCTCCATTCCAATCGTGGTTTCATTGAAAGAAAAATATACTATAATGATTGCACTTCTTCATTTTAGGTTTGCAGACAACAAATGCTTCACAATAAGCACATCCGTGAAGATTGGCAACTTTGAGTGTTGTCCGCTACCTAAACACCCATGGACACTTCCGGTCAATTGAACGATTTGAAAAATTTCTCGGTCAAATCGAACACACCATCGCACGAATCAAGCGATACGTTGCTACACGGGATATCTCCAGAACGACTCTCGGGTGATCAGGATGTTAACCACCAGAAATTAAGCAATGATGAAAGAAATTCAAATCGACAATTGTCTCATGGAGAGCCGAAAGGACTCATATCACCCAATGACAACAGCAAAGAGTCTCGGATATCGGGAGAAAAGCCTGCAATTCCTTTAAAGGACCCCAATTTGGTATGTGTCGGCTTCAATATCCCCCAAATACAACATTTACTAAGCACAATATAGGTGACATGGGATTCTATTGATGATCCGGAAAACCCCAAAAACTGTAAACAAAGCCAGTTAGTCACATCGGCATGAACTGTTTTGTACTAATCCCTGCTTAGGGTCTATGAGACGAAAATGGGCCGCGTTGACGATCGTTGCCTGCTTTACTATAGTATCGCCTATTACTTCTTCCATGATCGCCCCCGCTCTTGGCCATATAACTGCTGATTTCCGGATCAAAAATGCAGTGCAATCGCAACTCACGCTGTCTATCTTCGTCCTTGCACAAGCCATTGGCCCACTATGTCTTGGGCCGCTTTCCGAGATCTATGGGCGAACAATCGTACTACAGTTATCCAACTTGTTCTTTGTGGGTTGGAATCTGGGATGCGCTTTTGCTCAGACTCCAGCACAACTGATGGTGTGTCGTTTCTTCAGTGGTCTAGGCGGATCCGCACCACTAGCTATCGGTGGGGTAAGTGTACTTCTTGAGGAGTTCCACCGCAGCATGAATGGCTGACTAGATTTAGGGTATTTTGAGTGATTGCTTCCTTCCAGAGCAGCGTGGACGAGCAGTATCGATTTATTCGCTGGGACCACTACTCGGACCAGCCATTGGGCCTATTCTTGGTGGCTTTATCTCCGAGAACACTTCATGTTAGTCTCTGCTTAGATTCTGATTCATTTGGTTCTCGTACACTAATGGATTTAGGGCGATGGTGTTTCCATGCAACAACAGTTTTCGCCGTAATGGTGCAATTTTGTGGGTTCTTCTTCCTCCAAGAAACCTATGCACCTAGGCTTCTGGATTTGAAGCGAGATCGGCTACGCAAAGAAACTGGTAACCAAGAACTTCACACTGTATACGACAATTCCGATCGGACTGCTGTAACGGTGATCACAACGGCGTTGAAGAGGCCATTCAAACTGCTAGGCACGCAGCCCATAGTCCAAGTGCTGGCATGCTACATGGCCTATCTCTTCGGGCTGATGTACCTCATGCTTTCCACTTTCCCCATCTTATGGGTTGATCGTTATGGCATGTCTATCAGTACCGGATCTTTGAATTACCTGTCCATAGGTATCGGATTCTTTGTTGGTACACAAATTACTTCACTCCTTATCGACACGCTCTACTGCCGTCTGAAGTTAAGCAACAACGGTATCGCGACACCTGAATTTCGCGTCCCTATGTTGGTACCTGCATCTCTTGTGATCCCCGTAGGTCTCTTCTGGTATGGATGGAGCGCGCAAGCCCGCATGCATTGGATCATGCCTAACGTTGGTGCTGCAATATTTTCCGCGGGCATGGTAATGGCGTTTCAGTGTATCAATGGGTATCTGATTGAATCTTACACGCGATATGCAGCGAGTGCCATTGCTGCAGCGACGGTCTTAAGGAGTCTAGCCGGATTTGGCTTCCCGCTGTTCGCACCAGCTATGTATAAGTCATTAGACTTTGGATGGGGTAACAGTATACTTGGCTTCATTGCAATTGGGCTAGGTGTCCCGGCGCCATTCATGCTGTGGAAATTTGGCAAGAAGTTGAGAAGTTTAAGTCGATTTGCGGCTGGCTAGGTGTTCATAGTTATCGAGGAAGATCGAGGTTCTATCGCTACACAGTATTTTTGATCGTTGCAGCAGGTACCTGTTTTGATATGAGGAAAGTCATGAGAAGGGCTGAATACATCCCAGTTCTCGAGATGATTGTCTCAAGTCATCTTCAACGGGCAGATGTACCAAGTAAAACTAGGCCACCAAGAATAACTGAAACGCAGAGAGTATAGCTCTACACACCGTTTGGTATCTAAGTTTACTTTCTCGGGGGCTTGATATCTGTAGATCCTAGACCTCACGAAAAGACGACGAGGGTGTTCGCGTGTTCCCAAAAGCGTGTCACGTGGGCACTCTTTTTGCACCGTGTCATCTTCCTAATGATCATAATTAATGCCCTATACACTACCAATGGTAGCACTTTCATATAATTTTATTCAATATCGCTGTGATCATATGTGTTTGGCGATGAGGCGTTCGGCTCGCAGATTTGTGGAATCACGTGATGGTCGTCCGATAGACCGTACTTCCACCCCACATCCCTGCATGAACCACAGTCCATTCTTTTCGCAACCTCGAGGTCCGACAATTCATCCTCACAAAATCATGTGAGGTTAAATTAGTACATTGGAGAGCCAGTTCAGACGCCGGAAGAGAAAAAGTGATCAAGAAAGAGGAAGCTGATGCAGTATATGCCAACGGTGGAGAAGCAACGGCATGATAAAAAGCTCGGATTTCCAATCAATTGGAGGCAAACTCTATCACTTCAATAACAGGATTCTAGAACTCGTCGCTAAGCCCCCATACTGTTCCAGGCCATATCCTCTATCTCTAGAGGAACCAACAAAAAACAAAGATGGTCATCGCTGATCCTGCGAAACTCCAAGCCAGACACAATTAGGAGCACGAAAATCGATAGCGCCCTGAAGGCATGCAAGAGTACGCCTGTTTACTCAGCGAAAAGAAAAAGCCATTCGCCCATGACTCACGGATTCATCAAGGCCAGCAGCAAGAAGCAGACCAGCTCAAGGACGGCGATGACGTTTAGCTCCACATCATTGCTGCAGGGCAGGTAGGGTTGCTGGCAGGAGAAATACTGAAAGAAGTAGGCTTCTTAGCAGATAAAATATGCCTCGGGGACGTGGCCGGCGAGTCTGATAGTACATAGTATTGGGACCGATATGCAGGCCTGCAATGTGATGTGGACAGCTACATTTACACGCCTTTCCTCGGGAAAATAAGCTCTAAACCCCTGTAGAAGTATGCATCAAGCTATGAGATCTGTCGATATTGGGAGCGCGTGGCATCGCACTTTGGACTGTGTGGCCAATCTTCGACACGTGCGCTCAGCGCGACATGCAACGATGGCCGGCGGCAGCGGGCAGTTCGAATGCGCAAGGAGCACAGTAACAGCGAGGAAATGACCGCCTTTACCCAGTTTCCGGCTTTGACTGGAACCCTCTTCGCACCACCGAGACTGCCTAATGTCGATGGCTTCGATGAGCTACGCGTAAACATCCCCGTCTTTCACACAGCGCACTGAGACTATGACAGCACTGGCAGCTCACAAACAGACACCACCCTCTCAAAGCTCAATAACAAGTGAGTCTGCACCATGTGTATGGCGGCAACAGCCGTCCAAGCCGTGCCACAAGTTGCACGCTGGACCGAATCCCCGTACGTGTTCCAGCGCACATACTCGTATTGCGCGTCGCCAGCGAACTACAGATGACGACCAGTGGATAAGCGAGATCGCAGCAGGGCTTGGTTGGCAACTTGCTCGCCAAATCAACTTCGATGCTCTCCTTAACGGTGAAGAATACTCGGCAGACCATCCCGATCTAGTCACCGATGGCTGGACTCAGGTTGCGCGCGTCTCTTTGGGCCTTATCGCGGGGCCGCGTCACGTTACACCCAAAAGACGTAGGAGGGCGCGCGCATGCTCTGTATGAGTTATAAACCCCGGTGGTGGAGCATGCGTGAGCACGAGTACGAGAGCCCGTAGTGAAGGACGCAGCCACGGCGAAGCAACCAAGTACGTATAGCCGTTTTACATCATGTGGTGTAAAAGACCCACCTTCCAGGATGAGTACCTACCTATTTCCAATCAGCCGCATGTCACGCTTATGGACACGGATGGCAAGGGTATAGAGCGGTGTACATCGCGGGGGGGTAGTTGCCAAGGGGGTGGAGTAAGAGCTTGACGTGTTGATTCTTGCCACGGGCTTCCTGCTGGTAATAGTGGAAGGCGTAGCGCCTGTTGAGCTCTTCGGTAAACCTGTTGCGGACCGTGGCAGCCGTCATCTCAAGGACAAATATGGGTATCCTGATTTTGGTGCATCGCATCGCATGGCTACGAATAACTTCCTCGGTCTTGGTGGCGGGCCGGGCTCACTAAATCTCACTGTCATTTTTTGACTTGAAATCCGGGCACATCGCCAGTATCCTGAAAGAGGCTGTGGGTTGGGTTCCGGATCCTGCACACCTTGTGATCGAGCTGACTAAGGAAATAAAGTACGCTTTAATAGATGAAATGGAGATTCGGGCAGCGTGATACTCGGTCTTGCTCGCTTGCACATCGGGCTACTTCAACCCTGAGGGCGACGCGTTGGTCCATGCCTCCAGCAATCTTGAGAAGCGGCCACGAGCGATACGGAAGGTACTTCATGGAAGGGAACAGCCGTGTGCGGTCAAATTATTCACGAATAAAATGCAGAGGGTGGGCCGCAGGACTTCAAGCCATTGCGAATGTTACTTTGTGAGATGTTATGTCATAGGGGCACATCAATGGGCTTACTATTGTGCATACATCATCCGCAGAGCATCAGCAAAATGTAAATACAGGTCCCCGTTCTAATGATTTTACTCTACTACCGTGTAATGTACACTATTTTTTAAAGCGATTTGCAATTATCACATACTTATAAACTGAACTATGATATAGGTGTATTTTCAGGCGACTCCATTGCACTGTACAGAAATTTGTCACCTGTCTCAAGCACCTATCATTGACAAGAAAAAAACGCAACTTTTTATATACCTTACCACATATGTTAGCCAGCATCTTGATCTCTGCCATATTACTCAGATTCAAATTCGACCCTATGTAGTAGTGTAACCGCCACCCGTACCCACCAGTAGCCTGCGGACCCCCGAACCTCCCCGCATCCATCACACTTTCTGCGCGCGCCACAATTCCAGCCCGCATCTTTGTTTACCCTCTCAACCCCACCCTTCTCTTTCCTTCTGCGCAGAACAACCCAATAAACCACACCAAACGCGAACGAAAGAAGAAAAAATGTCAGACGAAGATCTCGAGCAAATCCGGCGCGCGCGCCTCCAGCAGTTGCAGCAGCAGCAAGGCGGGGCTCGCGGTTCAGGCTCAGAGCAAGAGTCGCGAAAGTAAATACACTGCCCATACATCCCAAATCTCTATTTTACATAATAACTGACCCCTTTCTCCCCACCCACACAGACAACAAGAAGGTACACCCCTCCCTGCCACCCACCCACCAACAACCCACTCTCTGAACTAACCCCCACACGCACACAGCGGACCAACGCTCCTCAATCCTCTCTCAAATCCTCCTCCCCGAAGCCGCCGACCGCCTCGGCCGCATCCGCCTCGTCAAGGAATCCCGCGCCACAGACATCGAAAACCGACTTATTATGCTTGCGCGGACGGGCCAGTTGCGCTCAAAGGTGACGGAGGAGCAGCTGAAAGAGATTCTCGGGGCGGTGGCAGAGCAGCAGGAGAAGGAGGAGCAGAAGATTGTTGTGGAGAGGAGAGGGGGTGGGTGGGATGATGATGATGAGTTGGAGGAGCTTATGAAGGAGGTTTAAGGGAGAATGGAGGGGGAGGGGAGGGGAGGGGTGCATTGGGATGGCGTTTTATTTTCTATTTTCTTGGGAGGGGGGTTATGTGGGGGGATTGTTTGGCACGGTGCAAAGATTCAGAAGTGGCAATGGGGGGGATTGTGCACAAATATCTTTTTCTATGAGTTTGAATTGAAACAGATGGTTGAGTGAGAAAGATATCTAGAGCTTCTTGATTTGCTTCCTGACACGTCCGATATCAATCTCCTGCATTCGCATGTCTCTGGCTAGTGTGGCTAGCTGCGGAATTGGGGTCTCAACTGCGTTTACAAAGGCAGATTGTGCTGTTCGAAGGGCAGGTGGAACAAGGATGCCGAACCATTTGAGTGGATCATTGGATTTCTTCGTCGTCTTTGTTTTTTCTTTGCCCTCTTCTGATGCTGAGCTGGATTCTTCCGCGTTTGATGTCATTTTTGGCTCCTCTTCTTCTTGTTTGGATTCTGGTGCTGTCGGCGTAACATGTTCCGAATCATTCTTCGATTTCTGAACATCTTCCTTTTTGGACACATCATCAGAAGCATCCACGCTCTCATCTGAACAATCAGACTTGTGGACGGAAAAGTGCGGGACGTCACTTGTTTTGCCCTCAGAGACGTGACTTTTGTTTGTTAGTATCATTCGTATACCGAAAAAAAACATACACTATCTAAGATTGCAGAGTATAAATCCCAAATATTGAGACTCCAGAGAACTTACAATTTTCGTATAGCCTGCATGCGTTCATCGTAACAGTCCTGTCCATATCGAATCGCAGAAGACGAATTGTGGAAGTTTGCTTGAGCAAGGGACATGTAGCCCTACTTTCTTCGTTAGTCTGGATCTATTTTCAGGTAAGATCAAGTATGAAATTGTCTTGCATTAGATAGTTGTTTTGAAAGTTGCTGCATCACTTGCTGATACTCGTGCAATGTGTGCAGATAGCGCTCAAGCAGGTCATCCAAATGATCCAGCAAATCATCTTTATCTCGTTTCGCGACTACTTCATCCACCCCGGGAACAGGCATATCCTGCGTTTCCGCCATGATGTGGAGATTTCAGTGTCGTGGTGTTTGGGAAAATGAATGATGCCTGGGTAGTCGTGGAGATGTTGACATGGGGAAGTGTGGAAGCGGGGACCTATGCCGCATTGAGAGCTCGGATGTCCGACTGTACTAATTCAATCGCATCTCAACTTTCCCATCGTTGAGGTTACGACTCTGTCCCCTACCACCGACGCCAAAATGTCGAAACCAAACCCCTTCTTAAATCTCTTCAGGAGATACTACTCACAAAGGATAACTCCCCTTCCACGAACCACCCGCCCAATACAATCCAGCCCGCAATGCCTCCGCGCATGCCTCCACCCGCAATTCCTCCTCTTCCGCACCCAAAAACGCAATGTAGGCGGCGGACCCGGCCTCGACCCAAACTTCGTCTCTATCCTCGATCGACCGGCGAAAATGGCGCGCGCAGGCAAACAGCACGGGCCGGGCCTCATCATCCTCGCCATTATCCCGATAACCGCCTTCGTACTCGGGTGCTGGCAGGTGCAACGACTCGGCTGGAAAACAGACTTGATCGCGCGATTCGAAGATCGATTGACGTTCCCGCCGCTGGAACTCCCGCTGCGAATCGACCCGGAAGCCATCAAGGATTTCGATTATAGAAAGGTGTATGCGACGGGCGTGCTGCGACATGACCAGGAAATGCTGATTGGGCCGCGCATGCTGGATGGCGAGGAGGGGTACACGGTTGTTACGCCGTTGGAGCGCAGAGATGCGAGGGGCAATGTGCACAAGATATTGGCGTGTAGGGGGTGGATCAAGAAGGAGGCGAGTCCGCAGTGGTTTCGCAAGAAGAATGGGGCGCTGCCGGAGGGAGAGGTTACGATTGAGGGTTTGTTGAGGGTGCCGCCAAAGGGAAACATGTTCACGCCGAAGAATGAGCCAGAGAAGGGCAAATGGTTTTTTCCGAGTGTGGAGGAAATGGCAGAGTATAGTGGGAGTCAGCCAGTTTGGGTGGAGGAGACAATGAGTAAGTGCGCCTTTTTTGAAGAAACTGTTCAAATGATTGCTATTGGGGGGTATCTAATTATTCACCACAGCGCCTGATTTGCTCACAAACTACGAGCGCGAGCCAAAGGGCATACCCATTGGTAGACCGCCAACCGTAAATCTGCGCAACAATCATACACAGTACATCTTTACATGGTGCGTGTCCCATTTCCATATACATGCACCAACGCTCACATTAAACAGGTACGCATTGAGTCTTGCAACATCTGTAATGTTCTGGATGGTCGTCAAGAAGCCCATGTCAGGCACCCAGCGCCGGGTACGCCAGAGCGTGGACTGGTCATAAGGCATGACTGGGCCGCCTCAGTCTTCATCATCTTCTTGTATAGGTTCTGGCCGCTTGCGCTTTTGGCTTTTGAGCTTGACCGGGGGCTGCATGCGCAGCTGCTGGACCAGTTCCCGGGGGAGCATCTTTTGTGCAAGCGAAAACGATGTACTGCTATCAGTCGTTTTGCGGGTTCTTGTGAGTGTTAGCAACGTGTACGAACAAACTTGTACAAAACTGTACAGCAGACTCGATATAACAATACCTCTTCATGAGTGCGATGACGTCACTCTCCTCAATCATCCTGCGTCCACCATGCTGTGCATAAGCTGCGAGATCAATGCTGATTTGCTCGAAGAAGTCGTTGGTTGTATGGACAAGGGCATCAAGAGTGTCCTTGCTAAGGTGAGCTTTGCTTCCCTGTGACTTTATGAAATTAAGAGCAAGTTTCTTGACTGGTGCCGCGGGGAACGAAGGAAAGCCAATACCGTGTTCTGAAACCATGTATTCCTTGGCCTTCCGCACACCCTTTAACTGTTCCGCGGAAGGTCGCTCAGGTGAGTGTGTTTGGAGACTCCGGTCAATTGCTGATTCTTCTTCCCTATAGGCTGCAAGCTCGGCATCATCATCTACGGGAGGGTCAGATTCCCATCCTAGATTCTCTTGATCTAGGGTAAGATCTTGGTCCTCCAAAGCCGCAGTTGGATCTTGATCCTCGTCGTATTGTACTTCTGTATCGTCTGGGAGGTTTACAGGCTCGCTATCTGGCATATTGTCTTCCTGAACTTCTTGCCCTTCTGGTGGAGCTTGTCGGGGTGGCGCACGCATGCGATCAGGTATCATGAAGCGGAAAGTGGGTTCCTCTGTGTCATCGTCTCCATCCCCAAATATGCCCAGGTTGGCATCGCTTGTGCGCCCATCTCTTCGGCCGGTCAGTGCTTGTATGGTCGTATCGTCTCCGTCCAGATCTTCCTCGATATTTTGGTCAAACAGCCCATCTGCGCGTCGGTTGATGAACGTCCCATCTACTTCAAACTCTTCCTCTACCGCACCGAGTTCACTCAAATCTCCAAATCTTTCGCTTTGCCTCCCCCCGTACATCAAGCGAGGATCTTCACTAATGGCTCGCCTTCCAAATTCAAGAGACTGTACAGTCCCGCCATCCACATCATCCGGCAAGTCTGGTAGGAGCGATTGCCGTGGCGGGGCGCTATGGAAACTGTCATCATCGTCGTCATACATGTTCTCCAGTGGCATGGAAAGCCGTGGAGCAGCCATTGGTGGGCCATCTTCGACATCTGGCAGGTCAAGGGCAGAATGTCGTGGGCGCCGGGGCAGGACTTGCGGGGAAGGCTCGACCGGCCGACTGTCACGAGCAAGCGCTACATGATCATTTAGCTAGGGTAAAGAGACTTTTCATCGACGCATTACCTCTACTCAGATCACGTAGTAGATCACGCGGTGTTTCCCTCTGGATACGCCCACTTCTTCTCCGGTTGTTGCCCGGTGTCCGAGCTGCATTAGCTCTTTCCCTTAGGGCCCGTATCGCATGTGGAGTGGTCGGCGCAATTCGCCGTGAGGGAAGAGGGCGAGTGGCCGGTCCGCCTCGAGGTGTTCGTCCAGTTGCCGGTGTCCTTATGAGTGGTGTTCTTCGGCTTCCTGGGGTGGGGCCAGCGCTAATGGCGCGGCGGAAGGGGGTCATGGGCTGTAGAGTGGCATTGTTGCTTGGAGTGTCCTGAGCCTGAGCATCCGGTGAGAAGCGGTGCTTCTTGCGCGCAGATTCTGCCATTGCGGCGGCACCATCCGAGGTTGCGTCGTGGGAGCGCGGGAGAGTGGATAGACGTCAGGGAAACGCGTCGCTTGGGGGCGACCTCGCGGCGCGCGGCGGAGCTAGTCCCGGGTTGGTTAGGCTATCGATAACCTTAATCCTCGCTGTAACTTTTTCTGTTGCACGAACTTGGTCGCGCTCTTCACACAAAACACTGTCCCCGCCATGTCAGATTCTGAAGGAGGTATACCCCTCATTGAGGCGCAGTTTGACATTGACGCTTCTTCCAAAAAGAGGAAAAGAGAAGCCGAGCCTGAGGCAACCAAGGACGGCAAAAAAGCTGCCAAAAAAGCCAAGCGAAAGGAAAAGAAGAAGCAGCGTGCAAAGGCGATAGATGAAGATGACTTGGACCAGCAGTTGGGAGTGAACCATGCTTTCGAGCGCATGGATGGCCAGCTACTAGCAGACTACGTCAATGCGCGAACACGACTATATGGAAAAGAGTTGAGCAGTGTAGAGCTGGAGGACAAGTTCATTTCCGGTAAGTGTGGAAAATGCATGGTTTGGCCAGGAGTGTATTGACATGATGCAGCACGCACTGTACAAGATAGCACGAGCTGGAGCGAGCCACGAACGACGGATAATCTATCAGCCTTTCTCAAGAAGCAGGCAGGTGCGCTGCAGCCGACGCCTTCGAAGCCGCCCGGAGCACCACACACGATTGTGGTGACTTTGTCTGGGATCCGAGCGGCCGATGTGTGCCGGTCTCTGAAGTCGGGATTGCCCCAACAAGGAGTCCAAAAGCCGAATGTCGCAAAGCTATTTGCAAAGCATCTCAAACTGGCGGATCAGGTAGCGCAGTTGAAGAAGAGCAAGTAGGTGGAACCATGGTTTGTAATTTGTAATGCTCATGCTGATTTGTTGGGTTAGAATCGACTACGGGGTTGGAACGCCTGATCGACTGGTGGCATTGCTTGAGGATGGGGCACTTTCAACGGCCAACCTGAAGCGGGTGGTGGTGGATGTGTCTTATATTGACCAAAAGAAGCGTGGGATTCTGGACATGAAGGAGCTGCATGAGGCGCTGATGAAGCTACTGCTGCGGAAAGAGCTGGTGGGGGAAGACAAGCAGGGAGGCGATGGACTGTTTCTTTTCTACTAATGGAAGTGGGAATTCGATGTTCAACTTTTTTGATACCCCAATGAATGCTGGGCGCGTGTACATGGATAGATGGGTTGAAGACCAAGACTACGGTTCGCAGCCGTGCACGCGGCATGGCGACAGTGCAGCGAGGCTTGTTCTTTTTTTCTTCTCTTCTTACATGACGTTGATATATGTCTGTCTGTGTGTACTTATTTGTCGGGCATGCATAGATGAGTGAGTGCGGATAAGAGGGGCAAGTGTGTCGTGGGGCGAAATCAGAAACAGGCAGTCGAGGACAGGGCAGGAATGCAGGAGGAACGTCTCGAGACGGTGGCTAAAACCAGGCCTCTGTGGCCACACGTGCATGGTTACGAGTCGAAGCCGGGGGCGCGGGTGCGATGGAGGTGCTAATGCGATGTTCGCACGGTGTTTAGGTTCAGAGGGCAAATCACAGAGCAGCACGGGCGCACTGGCAAGCACAAATATGCAGCGACAGACGAATCACAGGGCGGGCAGGCGGCGATTATGGTTGACATGTGCATGCCCCCATGGCACACCACCAAGACGCGAGTGGCGAGGGGGGACCTGACGTGAGATTTGGGGTGATGGTTATCTTGTAGTAGTGGTAGTAGTAGTAGTAGTGGTGGTGGTGGTGGTGGTACTATGTTTTCAGAGGGAAAGTGCATCGAGGGCGGATGGCATGAGAAAGGCGTGGGTGTCGGGCGCGGAGGATTGTTGCCCTAGCATCTTAGCATGCAAGTGGTATGTCTTAGTCGGCCGTCTTGCACGTGACCGGGCGTTTTGTGTGTGGGTGTGTGGGTGTGTGGAGAGGCAGAAGCAGAGGGCAGAAGCAGAGGCAGTAGCAGCAACAACAACACCACCACCACCACCACCACCACCATCACCATAGCCAGCCAGCCAGCCAGCCATCATGTGCAATAAGTAGTAACGAGTCTCTGCTCCGACACGCGCTCCCCGGGCTCCGGGCCTGGTGGAGGCTCCAGGGACAGACTGCATGCGTCCAAGTGTGGGTGCATGTCTGCATTCTGCATGCCACACTGCATGGGGCACTTCTCTTGCGGGTAGTGGTAATGGATCGAGGACAGGCCGGCTCATCCACAGGGGTGCATGTCCAAGTACAGCGCCGGGCAGCGTGCATCGGGTGGGACCTTGGTCGAGCCGTGCGCCCTGCCTATCGGACGTGGTAGAGGCGTGGTGAGCCTGCTGTGTCGCAAATGGGTTTCAAGAGGATACGCGCCTGCTGCCCTTTTGGCCCTCGACGCCGCCGCTCCCACGCCTGCAAATCTACGCTATTACACCTGCAGAGTCCTTCTTGTCCGCTTTCTCTCTCCCTCTGTGTCTCTCCCCCCCTTTGCCATACAACAACAACAACAACATCACCACGACGCTACACTACACTACACACCACTCCTGCCATCACCACTCCGACTCCCTCCCACTAACCGCGTGCCGCCCTGCACACCCTCAGCTGGGCAATTGCCGCTATTCCACGACTCGGACCCCGCCCGCCAGTGTCCCCGTCAGTGGCCCGCGCTGCTTCGACTCGCGCAGCCTGCATTTGCATTCGTCCATCCAGTCCAGCTTTCTCAAGCTTGCTCGCTTCTTGACCCGCCGCTGCCAAGCGATAAAACGCCCCCCCTCCCCCCTACGCTGCAGGTAGTAGCTTCCGCCAGAACCAGAAGCTACCCACACGTTGTCGACCTGTCCCAACGGTGCGTCCTTCTCTCTTCCACACCACACACACACCCATACTCCCCCTACACCACCCTCTCTCATAATACCCGCCTCACGACTCCGCCTGACCCATCTCCTTGCAGGGTCTCTGAGCTCCGCCCTTCGCTTCTCAATCTCCCGAGCCCGCCCCATTGCCTCCGCCGAGCAGGGTCGTAACCAACTCTAATCAGACGACGCTGCACCTGCACCTGCAACCCTCGCCATGGCTGCACCTGCAACCCAATCCCTCAAGTGCGTCGTCACGGGCGACGGTGCTGTTGGCAAAGTAAGAAGCTCTGCCCCCTTCGTCGTCCATCCCCCCAGCCCCATGCTGACTGCCTGTCCCAGACATGTCTTCTCATCTCGTACACGACCAACGCCTTCCCCGGCGAGTACATCCCCACTGTGTGCGTTGGCCCTCCTGCCCTCTCGCACCCATCCATGAGCTAACCCGCCTAGTTTTGATAACTACTCTGCAAATGTCATGGTCGATGGAAAGCCAATAAGCTTGGGACTGTGGGATACCGCCGGACAGGAGGATTACGACAGGCTGCGACCGCTCTCCTACCCCCAGACCGATGTTTTCCTCATCTGCTTCTCCATCGTCAGCCCTCCCTCATTCGACAACGTAAAGGCAAAGGTAGGCACAGCTGACTCCATCATCAAAATTATTATCATCATCATCATCACCATCACAGCTGTCGCGCTTGTTGCTAACTTGACGTCAGTGGTACCCCGAAATCGACCATCACGCGCCTGGCGTACCAATCATCCTCGTCGGCACAAAGCTTGATTTGCGGGACGACGAGGCCACAAAGGAGTCGCTAAGGCAGAAGAAGATGGCGCCCATCCAGTATGAGCAAGCCGTCATGGTTGCAAAGGAAATCAGGGCGCAAAAGTACCTGGAATGCTCTGCGCTCACACAGCGCAACCTCAAGAGTGTTTTTGACGAGGCGATCCGGTGCGTTTGACCCTATCCCCTTGCCCACGCCTCACCGCTAACTTTTTTTCCTTAGCGCCGTCCTCAGTCCCCGTGCCCCACCGTCGGCGGCAAAGAACAAGAAGAAGTGCACCATTTTATAAGGAGGCGGAGTGGAGCGTCAAGACGAGAAATGGTTTGGCGTGATTGCACAAAGATCAAAAGATTGAATATGCTCGTAGATCATCTCTACAAGTTACTTGAGGATTAACGTATGGGAGTGATATCATCTGGATACCAAACATAGGAGACAGGGTGGACATCGCTTTTGGAGACGTCACTGGCGAACAAGGGAGGCGACCGACATGCCGGCATATGCGTCCATCTACACGAATAGCATTTGCTTCGCAGCATCTTTTAATACGCTGCAGTTGAATATCAGGAGTCTAGCATTGGCTTTTTCTGCTGCATTACTCTTCTTGGGCGTGGAGGATTCACAGGAACTGGGTTTAGCATTTCCAGTAGATCTGTTTATTGCATGAGCTGTCTCTTTTTTTTTAACTTTGCCAAAAAAAATCCTACAGTAGCCTGTTTTGTGATGAATCATGTGAAGACATGGACGCGACCATTTGGCCTCGGTACCGGCCATGTTGGAGGTTGGAGGCGCATGTACACATCCTTGTTCCAGCGCGCGTCCCCTAGCTTTCCCCGCAAACACCCGCCACTCTGCCTACACTCTGTTGCAATCATGTTCCATGAGGGAACTTTACAGAGCGGTATTTCGCTTGCCATTAAGGAACAAAAACTCGTCGCTTGCTTTGTGCGAGGTATTTGAGTCTACTCTGTCCACTCGGGATGTGGAGATCACACTAACCACCTGAACAGACGACGGAGCCACAAGCAAGGAATGGGAAGAAGAGTGGCTAACCAGTGGATGGGTATGTCACCTGGCCTGGGTATTTCCTGGCTCACTCCAATATGTACGTGCTGACCACTTGTGCAGTTGTCCAGTCTCCTCGCTCAAAAGGCTGTTCTCTTGCGACTTGAGGCGGGCTCCACCGAGGCAGGATTCCTCGCCGCCTTCTCCGACCTCTCAGAGATTCCCACTTTTGTCGTTATACACAACGGACAACTCCAAATACAACTCAAGAGTCATGTCACCAAGGATGAGTTTATCAACTCCATCAGACGAGTGCTCGGCGCCAACTCCATCCCGGGTTCCAATACAGCACCAACGTCACCACCACAGGCCGGTACCCTGGACTCACCAAGTAATCACAACACTGCAGCGGCTGAGGACGATTTATACGGGAACGAAGAATCCTACACCCCAACACCAGTTGAGCCAGCAGCTGCGCCCTCACCTTCAGCCAATGCAAAAGGTAAGCAAAGGATGACATCAGCGCCGACATCGAAACCCACTTCGTCCGGGTCTGTAAATAAAGCACAGCAAGAAGCCCGCGATGCTCTACGGAAGAAGAAGAAAGAAGAAGCAGAGGAATTAGCACGTGTAAAGGCACGAATAGAGGCAGACAAGGCAGCAAGAAGGGCAGAAGCAGAAGCAAGAAAAGCAGAGCGGGAAAAGGAGCGGAACAAGGAAGCCCAAACATCACCTCCGCCACACACAATAGCATCATCATCTTCAAGGGGGTCACGAGCAAAGCAGGTCAATTTGAATGTGCGGTTATTCGATGGACGGACGATACGCTCTACGTTTCCACGCGAGGTTACGTTACAAGGAGAAGTGAGGAAATGGGTAGACTTGGAGTTTTCCAAGCTCTCGCAAGACGACGCAAACATCAACCACAAGCAGCTTCCTCCTTACTACTTTCGCCATATCCTTGCACCCCAACCAAGTCGCGAGCTCTCGGCCGGTGACGAAAGTCAGTCACTGGGCGACATTGATCTCGCGCCCAGCGCGACTCTGGTCCTTGTCCCAGTAAAGGGATACACAGAGGCGTATTCTGGGGCAGAAGGTGGTGTCGTAGGAGCCGCTACGGGTCTTGTAGGCGGCGCATTTGGGTTGCTGGCCTCGACAGTCGGCTTTGTGAGCAACACGATTGGCTCTGCCATAGGGTACGCCTCGCAAGGTGCATCATCATCATCGTCATCTTCGCAACAGCAGCAACGGCCTGGTGGTGGTGGTCAAACCGTGGGTTCTAGATCTAGCCAGGAACCGCACCACGATACTTCCAATAATCCGGGCTTTAGAGTACGCACACTAGCTGATCAAAGGGGCAGAGAGCCCCAGCAGTTTTACAACGGGAACCAGGTATGTTCACTGTCTGAATGCTGAGAGTTTGATGAACGCAAGCTGACATCTCTGTGTGTGTACAGTTGAGTACAGAGCATAGGCCCGAAGACAATGATAAGCGGGATTAAACTCTGGGACATCTCGTTACGTGAAGTTATCGTATCTTATCCATACTGTTTAAATACCTTCTTCTCCTCTCAACGGTCACGGGGGGTTTCTACGACTTCAGATACGTTTTCTTTTTTCTTTTTTCATTGCACAGATGATTACCGGAACCTTTTACGGGGGAGCAAAAATCAGATAAAGCAAGATCACTCATGTACAGAAATGAAGTAAATGACCCGTATGACCAATTGAACGAACCAGAGCATCATCCACCCATGTCCCACATTTCCGAACAAAAGAAAAGATCCATCCCACCCTTACCTAGTCCTCTCACTCCATCAACCCTGCCGCCTTGAGTAACTCGCTATCCACCATCGTCCCCGCAAAAGCTACCTGCGGCCCTTCAACCTGCGGCTTCCAACCGTGACCCTTGCTCGTCTTCTCACCCAGAAGCGCACCTTCATTTCTGGCCTCTTCGAAAAACGCCAACACAGCATCTTGCACCCCAGCATCAACAAATACATCTTCTCCCAACGCACCATTACCGCCTGCGAACGTGGGACATGGGACTTGGGTACCAGAGCACCATTTTACATCTGTCTTACCGTCGTCGTCGTCATCATCGAATGCATGCTCATCCTGGGATGTGGGCATATCAGTGCAGTGCAGCGGGTCAGACGTGGCGTCGTTGAATCGCCACTGGCGCGCAAGTTGGTGCAGGAAGTTGCGTAGACCTGGATGCGTGATTTGCGAGGCGTCGATAGTGCAGTGTAGGAGTGCTATAGCGGTGATGCGGGACGTGTATTTTTCAACTGCCACAAACCTTGTTAATAAGAGGGGGAGAAGGGATCATCGGGTTGTGGAGGAGCGGCTTTGTTACTTACAATCTTCCGCCAACACGGAGACAAGGGCCTCGGTACTATTTTCAATTGCGATGATGGAGATCTCTGCGTCGGCAGCGATACGCGTGGTGTTGTAGAGAATCTCGTCGAAAAAGGTTTTGATATGCTCTTTTGGTGTGCAGTGGCCCGGGAGGGAGTTGGAGGAGTGGATGCGGATCATGTCGTGGGCGATGGATTTGCGTGGCATTGCGGACCAGCTGCGGAGAGTCATGGCTTGCTTGTGCTTGTGAGAGTAGAGGAGT
Organism: Bipolaris oryzae ATCC 44560; assembly: GCF_000523455.1. Lineage (NCBI taxonomy): Eukaryota > Fungi > Ascomycota > Dothideomycetes > Pleosporales > Pleosporaceae > Bipolaris > Bipolaris oryzae. The sequence goes on along the minus strand of NW_006911469.1, from coordinate 19,375 downwards.
TGGGATGTGTTCAGGATGAGCAAGCTGGGTGCGTTACTTTTGTCTTCGAGCTCGTAGTTGTCTTTGAAGATTATGGTGGCTTCGTCGTCAGTGTTGTGCGTACTCGAGTGCTTGATCATCTTCTTGGCAAAGTTGACGACGGATCCGCCATTGATACCGAGGTCCCTTGATAGTTGAGAGTATGATAAGATACCCGGGTCTTGTTGACTGTCGTTGATGAGTACAGTGATTTGCTTGCGCGTCTTTAGCGTCTCAGGCTCAGGAGCAAGGATAGGTATGCTTGGTTCGTTGGGCTTCTCTGTAGTGTACTGTGGAAGATATATACGGTTGATTCCCAGGCGAGACAGCCGTGCTTCAACTTCCCTCCGCTGGCAAGCTGTGGCATGTCAGATGTACTCTAACTCACGTCGGCCATCGAACTTACCGTGCATAGCCTCGCAGCGGACCTCATTGACACGCTCGTTGTTGGTGACACAGTAGGTATGAGGTCTATTCGGTGCATCGATCATGCGTATATGACCTGTGTCGTTGATGAAGAAGCCGAGTTGCTTGAGGTCCGCTGGGTACGACGGGTCCGCCTTCATGGTGTTTTCCACACGCCGAAACATATTGATAATGCTTCTTGGCAAGAGATGAGGTTGTAAATTGGTTGAAGAGATCTGAGAAACAACAAGACAGCTGAGCTGTTGGAAAAGGTTTCACTGTTGGTGGCCTGTAGCGGTTTGTATCTGCTAAATACGGCAAGAGCAAACAGTGAGATAAGCAACCCGGCTGGCACGTGAGGTGTGTGTGTGTGAGTGAGAGAGAGAGAGAGAGCAATCATTTACGCGCCGACTTTGAACTAGAAAACCATCTTCATAGCCCGGGTGCCTTATACGCAAGTACGCCGCCCAATGTCCGATTGCCTTGTCATAATATTGTACATGTTCCCACATATCTTCTCTACCAGCTTGCCTTCTTCACACCTGGTAGGTTTCCTGCGAGCGCGTTGACACGGAACTGATACTGCCAAAATGTTAACTTGAGGCCTAACTCCAACCGCATTGTCTACGTACCCTTCCAAGTCTAAAGTCGCTGAAAACACCACGGCCTTTGCCTCCCATTATACATCGGTTCTTGATCTGTGTGAAGCGTGTGTAGCAGTGCATCTCCGATAGTTGAAGCTGAGCCTGCGCGCGGACTCGCTGCGGGAGCGTAGTATTGCGGATTATGTAGCGGAGCGCTTGTCTATGCTGCCATCAATAATTGAAGATATTCGGAGAGATGGGTATGCGCACCGTTCTGGCTCATTCTCCGAGTACACCTTGCGCTTCGTGTGGTCGCGAATGTTGCGGATCTTGGTGAAGCAGCCAATGTCGAGCTTGGCCGCGCGGAATTGAGACATGACGGCGGTGGGTGGTCTTGTCGTCGCTATCAAAGTCAATGGGGCCGACGATGAGGTTACGCCCAAATTCCGATGTTCATCCGAGCGCCGCTCGTTTTGCACCAATCAGCGCCACGCTGCCTCCGCCCTCCATCATTCACCTGCCAGAAGTCGAATCACAAGACAAACACTTGGTGCAACTTACTAATCCTTGAAGACTACTGCAAACCCAGCCTTTTTCTTTCTTGCATAGATTTGCATCTTCCGCGTCAGTCCGCAGCATTACCGCACCAGAGCAAACTCTTTACTTTCACCAATTCTTTGTCGCACTAGACAAACCGGCGCATCCTTATGCGCAGGATCCTGGAAACATAGAGACACTACCCCGAAACTCGGAAAATCTTAGTCTCACCTGTGGAGTCGGCATGTTCACCGAAAACGACGTCAAAAGCATTTTTTCTCTCTTTCCCCCGCAGACTAGCCCAGAGTTTATACCACAATTCGCCCTAGCCTCCAGTGGTAATGGCTTCGTTACACTTCAGTTTGCCCAGGCACAATTTCGAAGTCGTGTAACAAGAGGTGACTTTTCGAGTTTCCAGTGGAGAGAATTTCACTAACTTCGTTTGCAGAGTCGGAACGAATTTCAATATCTGAATTGGCTAGCGATCTGGACATTAGCACAACTCTTGTACACCAACTTGCGCGGAGCCATCCAAAACTATGTCTGTTAAGCGCAGATCAAGAAAACATCATTCCCATTGACGAGCGAGACGCGCTACAGAAAAAGCTTGCCGACTTGCTCTCTTCCGGAGTGCACTCCAAGACCGATTTTGTTTCTCAACATGACGTGTGGCCCAAGAGTCTTGACGCCTTACTTGCAGATCAAACTCATGATATTACAGACATAGATGGCTTTATGTGCGCAAGGGCTTACGAGAGTGAGATTTCTAGCAACATTACCAATAGAGTCAAGCAGGCACTCGATGAACCACAGTAAGTACAAATTTCGTCGCTAGAGGCTGGGCTGTTGACACTTCAAAGGACCATCACCATCTTGCCAGAAGATCTGCCTGGCAGTCCCCCAGTATGGTTCATATTCCGACCTTTAGAAAAGGCGCTGGAGTCTGAAAATCTCACATCCCAAGTTTCTATCGAGCAAGACCGGAACCGTGTAACTTGTACGCCCAAGAGACTTGTAGAATCAAAACGCAACGCAACAGTCGAGGAATTGAAAAGCGGTACATTGGAGTACTTGGATCTAAGACAGTTTGCCACAGACTACTCAGAGCTAGTCCCAACCTATGAAGACGTAATATCTTACTTCCAGGACGTTAAAGAAGTAGAATTACTGGACTCTTTTGCTGTGTCAAAGCCATGGATGGCACAAATTGGGCAAGACTGCATACGGATACTCGCGCAAGAAGGCTCTACATTAGATGTCACACAATTAGTTGGCCCGTGTCTGCCTGAAGCTATCATGGATCCGATAGTCGCCAGAATCAAAGATTCTGTCGTCAACGCATTCGCCCAAAGACCACAAGGAGAAAGAATCGTCCGCGCTGGCCACTTGATCCTCACCGAAGCCCGACGAAACTGCGCACTAGACGAGCTATCCAGCTACGCAAAAGCAGATGCAAAATCGCAATGGCAACTCCTCCGCGCCGACCCCACAAGAACCGACGACATAAAATTCAACCGCGACAGAGTCCGAAACTCGATACCCAAACAGTGTCTCGTCCAGCGCTTCCTTGCCGATGAAAAGCCCGTAGAAAAACTACTCGAAGAAACCTTCCTCCAGACTCTTGCATCTCTTGAACTCCCAAACGAAGCAGAATTTGCAACCTACTGGACCGACCGCATCCTCGCGCGCTTCCAAGTCTACAAGACCGGTTTGGGCCATGTGTCGGATCAAAAACTCCACGACCAACTTGCGGACTTACTCGCTACCTACGCACACAAAGACCTCATCCCGGACACGATTGCCAAAGCGCGCGCACAGGGACTCGTACTCAGTCGCAAGACGCGCAAGAATATAGCTCGGCTATCTAGTATCCTTGACATAGCAAAGGCAACGGACATTAGCGGCATCACGTCTGCACTGGAGAAATTTGCAAAGAAACAAGGTATTCCTGCACCGTCAGCCACAAGTTTGGAGACTGCAAAGCAGAGTATGCTAGATGACATGTTGAGGAGGTTGCAAAAGCAGAAAGCGTCGGATGGACCTGTGCTGTTCTTGATGCTGGTGATTGTGTTGTTTGCGCGATACTATGATGGCGTTGTGTATGCTACGGGGAAGTTTGCGCCCAAGCTGTTGAAGCTGTTGAAAGGGAAGATTGGGGACGAGCAGTACGGGCAGGTGGAGAAGTGGAAGGAGGCAGCTAAGACGAGTAGTTTGAGTGCGGAGGATAGGGCAGAAATGGTGAAGATGGCAGAGGCGAAGCATGTTGTTTTTGAAGGATGATGATGATGTTTTCAACAGATGAGATGGGTCACGAGTAGCGCACTTGGAAAAACGGAGTGAAGCAATGGATAGTAATATTACGATTCATTCAAGCTATTTATACAGCTGGTTTTAAGGTAATATAGGGGGTATTCGTGAAAATCATGTCATGAAACAATGGCCAGAGGTGACCCGTCGCTCAGTGGGACCTCTTTGTTTACAATATTACATGTATACAGGAGACGAGACGGCATCTAATCAAGTAGGCCAGCCTTTCCATCGTGGTCTGCGTCCTTCTTGGGGTCTAGTAGAGGTTAGTATATGTATGTCTTGAATGGAATGTCAGAGACTACTTACTCAGCTTGTCCATCAAGGATGGCTTGCCATGGATGTCAGTACCGTGAGTGCCGTGAGTGCCGTGGGTACCAGTGGTACCGGTGGTGCTGTGAAGACCATTGCTACCGTGAGTTCCGTTGGAGCCGTGGAGGCCAGTAGTACCGTGAGTACCGGTGGTGTGGTGGCCGTTCTGGAGGGAGGAGTGAGGCTCGGCCTGGGAGTAGGGCTCTACAAGGGCCTTGGGCAGGTCACCAGTCTCGTTGTCGCGGTGAGCCAAGTTGCCAGTGCCTGTGCTGGTGTTATAGGCGGCGCTTCCCTTGTTTCCAGCGGGGCCAACACGGTCAGAGTCGACCCTGGGGTCAAGCTTGTTGGCGAGGTGCGAGTCGTGAGGACCAGTGGGATCGCTGTGGCTGGATGTTCCGTGGGTGCCGGTTGTGTGGCTGCCAGTTGTGTGGGTACCACTTCCCAGGTTGCCAGCAGTGCCGACACGATCAGAATCAACCCTGGGGTCGGCCTTGTTGGCCAAGCGGGAGTCGTGGGGGCCAGTGGGGTCACTGTAGCCTGATGAACCATGGGTTCCAGTTACTCCGTGAGTGCCAGTGGTTCCGTGAGTGCCAGTGGTTCCGTGAGTGCCAGTAAGTCCATGGCTGCCAGTTGTGTGGGTGCCACTTCCCAGGTTGCCAGCAGTGCCGACACGATCAGAGTCGACCCTAGGGTCGGCCTTGTTGGCCAAGCGGGAGTCGTGAGGACCGGTAGGGTCGCTGTATCCAGTTGAGCCATGAGTGCCAGTGACTCCGTGAGTGCCGTGGGTGTTGGATCCCAGGTTGCCAGCGGTACCGACGCGGTCGGAGTCAACCCTGGGGTCGGCCTTGTTGGCCAAGTGGGAGTCGTGAGGACCAGTGGGGTCACTGTATCCAGTTGAACCATGGGTACCAGTGACTCCGTGGGTGCCAGTGACTCCATGGCTGCCGGTGGTGTGGGTGCCACTTCCTAGGTTGCCAGCAGTGCCGACACGGTCGGAGTCAACCCTAGGGTCAGCCTTGTTGGCAATATGAGAGTCGTGGGGGCCAGTGGGGTCACTGTAGCCTGTTGTGCCGTGGGTACCATGGCTGTTACCAGTAAGGCCGGTCGAGCCAGTGTGAGTTGTGGAGGTGTTGTGTACAGTAGGGTCAGCAGCGTTGGCGGTATGTGAGCTGTGAGGGCCGGTAGGGTCGTCTGGGAAATGTTAGCAAAAGAAGATGAAAGCGAATCTTGGAGTTGCTTACCATGAGTCTTGTCCTTGTGGATGACGTTGTCGACCTTGGCCTTGACTTTCTCCATCATTCCTGTCATGATTGCGGTTGTGTATGTAATCTGAGGGTAATGTAATGTAATGTACTAGTAGATGATTGGAAGTGTGAAGTAGGTAGTTGTTGTTGTTGTGAGATGTTTGTGTTTGTGTTGATGATGGTGAAAAGCAAAGGGACCAATGCCTTCTTATATGTATTCGATGAAGGAGCAAGAACCCTCAAGGCCCTCCCATACGTCATGTTCATGTTGGTGATACAAACGGCAGGCAAGACCAGATATCCAGGAGGCGATGGCTAGTGGAGCGATCAGCCACAGCAAACTGTGGATGCTCACGTCAAAATGTCTCGAGCGCCGCAAGAAACCTGGATGGATGTAAGGAAACCTGGTCAAGCGGGTCTCGAAGCGGCATTGGTCTGGTGATGTTCCCCTCGTTTGTCTAATTTACGGCAGCCGTGCCACGCCTCTGGCAGCCACAGGAGGTTGGCTAATGGCTCCTACGACGGGACCCTCCAGGGAAGGTTTTACACTGGCTTGGCCGGTTTGATGATAGCGGGACTCAGCATGCGGGCTGGGTTGCGTCATTGTTCGAATTCGGTGCATGGAAATGTGGGGTAGGGCAAAGCTTAGCCATAACTCCACTCCCGCTTTCATCTAATGTTGCATCAGTTCCCTGGTGCCCAGCTCGGCATACACCGCCACAGCTGCGCGTAAACAGGGCACGACAACCAGAGTGGGTACCGCGCCCACGGTCTAGAAGCCGCCGCATCGACATGTATACCCTATTGTCTTGCACGCACACGCCAAATCTCTTGACAGCGCGTTTTTCTGGTTTACCATCCGTATGAGCATCACGGGCCAGGCGGGCACGATGGCGATTAACCTGGCACGAGGGTCACTGCTGGGGTTCCCTGCAACACGTAAAAGCTGGGGGTGAATGACGTACCCTGCAATGTCGCCATCTTACGGATACTCTTGCGTCTCGACGAACACACCCACCGATGATATCAATTAAGTGGGACTTGCAACGCGTCTCAGAAATTCACAGAAAAGACATGTGCCTGTTCATCCGTCTCCGTTGGACACGGCCGCTGGCAGAATTTCCCGCGTTGCTGGAACTGAAGCTTGGGCCAACCATGTACGTGATAATGACGTCGTTCCAGCTACACCAAACCCTTCCCCCCCATGGCTCGACGACGCGACTTGATGTCCATCACGACGCAATTTTCCTTGCAGAATCCCCAATTCCTCCAATCGCCCCGACTTCCCCGCCGCAACCATGTCCGAGTCCAGATTGAGAGTCCCCGACAAAGTCAAGGAAGTCGCAAAAGAGGACTTTGACCAGTATAAGCAGCTGGCGTCAGATGCTGTCCGATCAGCCGCTTATCTCTATCCTTTCAAGGTCCGTATCCGGAACTCGGAACACCGAGGCAGTCGTCAAGATTAACAACAAGTCAGGGAATCGCCTACTTCTTCACACACCGAGCACTATGGAAGCCCCTGGCTGCCAAGCTCCTCCCAACCGTCTCGCTCGGTCTGGGTGTGACTGTCATGATGTTTGCTGTCACCTATGTCCCACAAGCTGCGCTTCTCACCCTCTTCAACGGTCCTCTCGCCATTGTCACAACTGTTCTGCTTGTTCTCAGCGAGTCGTCCACCATATTCTCTGTCCTGAGCAAGAACTTTCTCATTGATGATGCCTTGATTGACACCTTTGACGGCACAATGGTCTGCCGAAACCAAACTGCACTTGTATCAAACGAGCGTCAGGTCAAGTCAGGAAGTGATCCCATTGGAAAGCTAGGCAAGCTGGTCAGCAAGCCATTTGCAAAGTTTACCCCCAAGGCCATCATTCGCTACTTCATGTACCTGCCTCTCAACTTCATCCCCATTGTTGGTACCTTTATCTTCGTCATCCTTCAGGGACGCAAGTTTGGTCCAACTGCACATGCCAGGTACTTTCAGCTCAAGCAGATGAAGAAGCAGGAGAAGGAGCGATTCATTGAGGAGCGCAAGGCTGCATACACCAGGTGAGTAGACCGACATGATTAGATAGGGAGTCAACTGACATGTCCAAGCTTCGGTGTTCCCGCCGTCCTTCTCGAGCTCGTGCCCGTTGTCGGCATCTTCTTTTGCTTTACCAATACTGTCGGTGCTGCCCTTTGGGCTGCTGACATGGAACAGGGAGTGCATCCCAGTGGAAGCAGTCAGGGAAGCACCACTGCTCCCAAGCTGCGTCAACAGGCCGAGATTGCAAGGGAAAGGGAGTTGTGAGAGAGGAACTATCTCATAATAGTGTACTAGTAATGACAATGACGATCAACGGCGTTGGGAGGTCATGTGCGCTATAGGTCTGATGGGTAGTGCCGGTACCCTGGGTCGCCTTTGTAGGTGTAAGGGAGCTCTTTGGCTAGTCGTGAATATACATAATGAGTTTAGATATGGTTTAATCAAGCCCAGTATTTCTGGTGCTGTAGTTAGGTTTCCAACATAATTTTTAATGCATTCGTATACGAAAGTACCAACAGCCCGCTTGTCGCTGTGCATGGTTCCATTGGATCTCATTACGTGCTTGTAAATTCGAATCATGAAGTCTTTTCTTGGGTTAATATTTCTGACATATACTTATTTGCAGAAAAGACTATAGAAGAAGAAGACTAGGGAAAAGAAAACAAGCATTACAACAATTGCAGTATCCAACTGCAGTGCCACCAGAATCACCGCAGGGGTTCTGCCGAATACTGGCTGATATAGCCGTCGTGCTCCCTATTGCTGATGCCATTGTGATACTTGCTATATCTCCTCTCATCGCGCGTCCTGTGCATCTTCCTCTATTTAGCAGAGAGACAAAGAATATCCTCAGTTTGTTGAGCCAAACTTCCAGTCTTATACTCTTGACGTGCTTCCGGGCATACCCTCACAATACATGGCCCCATTGCCATTTCGCACTGTGCGCCCAACCACATAACCCGAGGAACAGCATCCCTTTATATAGCTCTCGAGATCCTGATGCAAGAAGATCTGTTAACTCAAACATATGTCCTGACTGGATATACATTAGGTCTCCACTTTCCCGAACCGAGAGGATTGTCCCACTCGATACGGGCAGCCCATGAACTTGCTCGACTCCCGTTCGTAAGGCGCGACCATTAGTAAGAAGCTGGCGAGTTACCTTCGCAGTGAATCCCAGATCGCTCGACGTGGTGGTACAATGGATAATGGCTTCTTTCTGGTCGCCTTGCATTTCTGTCTACAGGGAAGATCTCAATCTCGTTTAGCTGTGCGCTGAGACGATACTCATTGCTGCTCCTGTCTTACTGTAAATACTAGTCGGTGAAGGTGTGTAGCGCATATCGAGGGGTGGCTAATTGTGCGGTGTACGCAGAGATGATCGCCACGTCGGACCCGGAGAAACCGGCATTGACAAGGTCAAAAGCAACCCTTGATGCCGTAGGGGATAAATCCAAGGTTGTACCTGGACTTGGTGGCAGTTCTACATATATACCAGGAGGGTCGCCGAAGCCGTCCTTTTTCTCCATCGATGATGAGTCATTGTATAGTGATTAATGTCTTCAGTTTGCGATTCATATTGATAATTATGGTGGACGCATATGCTCCTGGCTTGGGTACTGGCATTACCGGTAGATTGGAGTACCGGTAGATAGCCATGAACACGGCGGCTCCCCCTTCTCCATCTTTGGGTGTCGTCTGTAGACGGAGAGAAACCGTATGAAATATCATTGCATACTCGGTATATCTATGAGCTTCAGTTGGCGTCATACTAGATTCCACATAAGTCAAACTTCTTTTCGGGGGAAATTCCGCCAAAATAAATAATACGCCGTCCTCAGTATATATCTGTGCATGCGGATATCCAGCGAAGTCCTAATTAAATTCCCGTCTTATGAAACCCGACATAAATTTCACCTTTTCGAGATGGCCGCAGGTCCGTAAGGTAGTGTCAGCTAGTGGCAACTAGATCGCGAACTGAAAACGGACGGCCCGAGGAAAGAACTTCACAAAGGCCAGCTTCTTTAATGCCGGTGATGATGGTTCTTGTGAGTACCGCGATACTATCCTGTTGTAATATGCGATGATACTGTCAAGCCCGAAGGGTGCCTTTCCATGAACTGGATTGGGATCCAGTGGTTGGTAAAGCCAGGGCCCTTAGTAACACCCCGGATGAAGACTTTGGCCATTCCCTTTGTCATGTTGTCATCTAAGACTTGGCCCTACATCCCTTTTTGGTACGAGATCCCATCGGTTGTTCTGAATTCGTCTTGATTCGGCATGCGTTTATATTGAGTTCTTGCTGCTGTAGTTTTAAGTCTGTACCGATAGAGACGCCAACCGGTATATTGCGCCTAGGACTTGAGGTAAGCCACAATATGGCTGGGTTTGATGGGCTCAGTGTGTCTGTCCTTCGTAGATGCCTGGTATCGTCGCGCAGCTCAACTCGTTCATCGTGAAACTCATCGATCTGCGAATTAGGGCCAGTGAACGATTGTTGATTAAAGAGAAAAAGTAACTTATGTCACCCCTTAAGAAGTGTTTCTATTCCTGATAGAGTGATTCGAGAGAAACGAAGCAGTCCGATATCTTGCGATGTCGTAGTTCGAGACTAGCAAATAGTGTTTCAGAAGGATATATTTCCAGGTGCAATACAATTTGTATAGCAGGAAATGGGTAAAGAAGGTAATGATTATTTAATTATAGAATAGGAGTGTGGAGGAAGTTGTAGAAGTACAGCTCAATGCTTTATATACCCAGCGCAATAATCAAGGAAGAGATGCACATGAAGAACTTCATGTCATTAGACTACCAAAAACGTAAATAGGGCGATTCCTATAAACCCCCGTGACCAATCTTCAGCCTGCCGCCCATTTTCGTCTTTCACTTTTACATTGTCGTGCTTACAATAGTGTTTCCAATCATAGCGGGGACTACTGTAGTACTCAATACAGCGGTCTACATAGCTTCATATGCTGTATTTGATTAGTCAATGATACTGAGAAGCGTTGACAATCCACCAAAACAGATTCTAGGCAGAAGTCTCGCTGACCAACCTGTTGGAAACGATAATATGTGCCAGTATCCATAGTGACAGCAAAGCATGTAGCAATCTTAGGGTGTACTCATGTAACGTGTAGGCTACCTCAATGCCTGGATTGAACGTGGTAGTGGTCAGGGATCTCGGATTCGCACAGCCAGATGACCAGGGCAAACAACGGGTGTTGGCGCAAAGTTTTGCCAAGGTTTCTCTGAATTCTCCACGTCGTTTTTTGCAGAGCCGCTCTCTTATCGCCGCCGAGCATCGGCATGATATACGCCCTCCCTCCATGACCCCGGCTGCTTTGTGCTACGCTTAGATGGTGCTGGATACCTGATGTATCTTTATGACACAACCGGAGCATCGTAGCAAATTACCGCGGACCTCCTTCTTTTCCCAGTCTAGTGTTGTGAGAATCACGCCAGAGACTTCATCGTCTGGACATGCCTGGCGCATCCTCTCAGCTTCTTGGTCTTATTCTATGGCAAAGGCAATTATTGTATTTAAATGGTAGCTTGTTTGAGGTTGCGTTCATCTCAGGTACTGCTAAGCTTGCAGTGAGCAAATGTAGCCTTTGCAAATCTCCCCACACCCCCTACAGCATGCAAGTATCACACACCATAGTTTGATTTCCAGGTCCGTGATTGTTCCCTATAGCCATGCCTTTGATATCTCGACTTTCTTGGTTCCTCGTTGATTGGCCTGTGGCGTTGACTAAACCGACATGATCTCTCTTTCACACTTCGCGGCAGCTCTATCATGCGTTAGGGTTGCAGTCGCCAACTTCCAATTCTACAACTTCACCAATGCTGGCACCAAACTCACATGAAGTTCTGTTAATGTCTTCAATCTCCTAATAGCGGGCGATCCCGCACTTGAATGGGCTGATCAAGGATGCTTCAAGGGCGATGAAACACTGAATCTTGTATGCACAGCTGAATGTACCTTTGCTCTCGACACATGGTTAGGCCGGGCAACCAACGCCTGCAAAGACCGCTACATTGACCGATCGGGAAATGCGGTACTACCAACACACTGCGTGGAAAGCGTTCGCGAGAGTAACGACGTTTTGCGTCTGAATAATGGGTATGTTCTTAGCTGAAATACAGGAACGTATTGTATCTAATCATTGCCCAGCAACAAGCTTTGTAACTACGGTCTTTGAAATGGTTTCGGTGTCAACCCAGATAATTAGTCCAAGAATAAACTCTCAGGTAGGAGTGCCCTAACAAAAGTAAATCCCATCCAACTAACGTGCATTCAAAGTATCAACCATGACATGCGATTATTGTTTCCTTGAGGAATTTGCAGCTTCGTCTGCATCTGCTTATGTCAAATACCGATCTCCTACTCCCACTCCTATTCCTAGTTTTCCATCTGTATATACCACCGATATCCGCTTTGCGATGACAAAGTAACACAGATATCAAAATGATTTGTTCTAGGGACAAGATAGCTCCCGAGATTGGTCCATCCATTGCCCGCGTGACCAGTCCCTCTAGTAAACTAAATTAGCTATGTATAATTACATAGAGAATCGTAAGAGACTTACTGCCATCGCGTAATTATAAGTCGATTCGCTGAACCCCTGTTTGTCATTCTGAAGGTTACATCATTAGACCCCTCCTGCCCAATAATAATAACATCGACAAGGTTGCCAAGGTGCTGAGGGGTAGATGCGGTTCGGCCAACAAGGTTAGTGATTTCAAGTTGGCCTAGACTGACAACCGAACGACTAGTCGAAGGCCGTGTTATTGAAAAGCAGCTTCCCTACCGTTTCTGTAGCACTCCGTACGCTGCGAGAGAGTCTACCTCGCTTCTAGCAACGCTGATTCCGCGTGCGTCTAGAGAGACTGGCGTAGCTTGAGCGACGCTAAGAAGTGAGGCGATGAAAATAAATGGGGCCCACATCGTGTAGAGAAGAAGTAAGTCGTTTGTGAAGGATGGATGTAGAGAATACAGAATCGGTGTGTAGGCATGTATGGGAAATTTACTCACGTTTTATACTATTTCTGTCTAAAAGTTTAATCATGTGTTGATGAGTATTCAGTAAGACCTAGTATATACTTTGAGGACGTAATGCTTACATATTACCAAATGCTTATTCCCTGGTCTTCCATTACATGGGTACTCTTAGCCTACCAGACACTGGTCTACCCTGCGATGTTACAGGGTCTATGTCACTTTCAACTCTTGTGAAGATATTAATAGAAGTGGATAACCTACATTGAGTTTAAGCTATACCTTCTTTACTATGTACCCTAAAATATCAAGCTGGGCAAAGGTTATTCGTCGCTACGCTGACAAATGGGTAGAGTCTACCCAGAGGCAGGGTAGAAATTGGGTCGAGTCTCACGGACCACGGGTAGAGGTAGAGTCGTACCTAGCGCTAAGTAACCCTACCTAACCTCTACCCTTGACCTATGTAACCTAACCTAACCCAGACTCTACTCTACAGCCGGGGGGTATCTATTTACTGGCGTACTTATTAGATACGATAATACGTGCTAATACAATATTAAGAGTAAGATAGTTAGTAGTCTTAGATTATACTTACATAAAATCTAGACTTTTCTACTACTTAAGTTATATATAGTTACATTTAGAGACCTCTAGTTTATATGACTATAGAAATAGAGTAAGTAAGATGTGTTAGTGCAAAGGTCTACCAGCTCTTCTTTAAATTCTGAATAAGTTTTTATTTATTTTTATAGAACCACTTTCCGTTTCCTTAAATATACCAATCATGTTTATCTAATTATAGAGCAATAAACTCCTCTACATCTGCGACATCTTTCTTTTGTCTCTAGTTGCTTACTCAGTTTTTGAGCAAGTCGACTCTGAGATACACGTGGATCGCGCTTCAGTGGATGCAATCGTGAAGTAGAGCGGAAACTGACCCCGCGCTCACAGCATTACATACCGAGCACTGTGCACGAGAGGATGCCTTAGTGCCTCAATATCAATATCTGACTTTTGTGAAATGTTGACTGTCTCTGTACAGCGTGCGAAGGGGGCGGAAGAATGCCGTTTCTTATGATGTAGTGCCAAGCCGAGTTATCGATAGCATCACGTGAGCCTTCTTGGATATAAACCATACCTGCTATACTTGACTTCTTTCTCACCTCACCTCGCTTCACTTCCCTACCTTCCCAGGTGCTGCATGAGTGTCTATCCACTATCTATTCCCAGGTGCTGCTTGAGCGCCTCTCCCCTTACCTCCTCTTATAGATGCTGCTTTAGCGCCTTCTCTACCCTAGAGTAGTGCATTTTCTAGTAATGTACTTATCTAGCCTCCAACAGGGTGACCACTAGCGAATCCCCGCTGTCGTATGTGTTTGTTTTTGTAACTTTTCTTCGCTCGTTAGGATGTTATGTAGAAGGGACTTGATATCGCGAAATAACTCTTATGCACATATGTATGATACCCTAGGGGCTAAGAATAGCCATTAGATAGCTTATAATAGGCAGATAATGTATTTGTGCTGAACAAAAAATACAACACTAGTCACTAATGGTGCGGGATAACCTGCTCCGTATCACTTCATCTACGGATAGGGAAGTCGAAAAATAACGCTAGACCAACTTCGTCCACCTCCGTTCCTAACTCCGCATTCCTGTCTACTGAATGCCTATGTACTGCACTTTTCCACCGCCAACATGGCAGCCTCTGGTGTGAATCTGGCTGTTACCAAAGACGGAGGGTCTTACAACAAGTTATCGAGACCTAATGATTATCTCCTATCGCCACAGCCTCCTCCGCCATCCGCGTCTGCTCTAGCAACTCCCGGCAGCAAGAGAAAGCACGAGCAGGAAAACGCGTCGGAAACAAAGCGCGCAAAAACTGATCGCAACAATTCGCGTGCCAAGGGCAAATCACGCGCCAATGAACCGTTTCGAGAGCCAGGCGTACGATCGGTGCTTCCAGGACTTGAGGGAGAAGAGCATTTGACGGACGAGTCGATAGATGAGGCAGTAGCATACCTTCGAAGTGTCAGGTAATTATCTCAGGTTGCGACGTTTTCGCACATCCTCTACAAAAAATAAGGGGCTATTGCTTACATCTCGAACCAGGTCTGAAGCCTCAGCAATACCCACCCTCCTCGTAGCCCCGACCGACGTGCACAGCACTAGCAGTGATCATGGCAACGACAGTCGCAATGCCAATAAACTGACCGTAGGCACACAACGTACTGTATACAACGATGGTACCTGGGTTGCTCTAGAAAGCGAGAGTGAGGGTGCATCAGAGTACTGGGACGGAGACGTAGAGGATCTCGACCCGCAGGAGAGCTGTCAATGGGCGCTCATTCGGCGATTCTACACTCTTCGCAACAAACTCTCTACAATCCGGGAACACAAACCGCCTTCAGGGAAAACAACAAGTTCCCGAAAATCCCAACGCAGTGATCAGTCTGGAAAGCACTATTGGGCGGAAGCCATTGGTCGCGACTATCCTGCACTTGAGGAAGTCACTCAAATGGACGAATCAACTTTATATGTGGCTCTGCATGGCTGTGCACTCTCATTAGATCGATCTACTGAGGTATCACGTCAAAAGAGCTGCTGGATATGGACACTGCTGGCCTTGACGGGAGACTTTGGGACTTTGGACCATGAGAGGATCGGCAAGATTCGGGATCTAGGTCTTGCTGCTAGCCGTTTGGTGAAAAGGCTCTCTGACAGGAGTCCAGAGGAGCAATGCGCTCCAGAGGGCGAAACAAGAGACGAATCCGATGATGAATCCGGAGACAATTCAGGTTCTGCACTTGTGAAAGAAGACGACGACTCGATGGTCAACGCGGACAGCGGTCTGGAAAGTGGAGAGGTCATGGATGATGATGCGGGCGATTCGGGTGCAGAAATGGCCATCTCAGAAGACGAAGCTGAGACACCAGATGCAGCAGAAGTGGGAGACCTTGAGAAGGCTAGAGCACGTCTTCTCGCCCAGCTTGGGGACCGTTTAGTGCAGCCAGCGGTCCCGCCATCAGACGCACCAGTTGAAACACCTGCAGCGTCAAACTTCAAGTTGCTTTCCCGAGCAGAGGCCGAGAGACAACGACAGGAGATGCGCAACAACAAGCCTCAAAAAGAGAATGTCACACGTGCACCGGTTTCTACATCTGATGCCGCACAGACCAATCGTGCAGAGCTGCAGAGCACACCTTTAACCGAGAGTGATGTAGAAACACGGGCAGCAATCGACATGATTTTGACAGTTGTGGCCGAGTGTTATGGACAGAGGGATTTGCTAAAGTTTCGAAAAGCATGGTGAAAGCGTGAAGTGTGTCTAGATACCCCTACAGCGATCATAAAATTGATTCATAGACATCTGTTTACACAGAATCAAATCACACATGGGTGTAGACACCTGAACAGGGCAGTGACGTAAACAAGCACGGACCAATTTACGTGCAGACCCGAATCTTTTCCAAACGGCGGCGGCCGCTTTGCTCTTTGGCGAATTGAGTCACTTTTTTTATTTCCAGTCCATGCCGCGCATTTCACCCCACTTTGCCTGCCCCGCGCTGCCACTACTACGACCAGACGCCCTGCGATATAGTACTGCTACTTTTGCCTCACGCAAATTCACACAAACAACAGCTTTCCGCCGCATACGCCTTTCTGTAACCCCCGCCCCCCACCGTAGACTCTCCACACAAACTTGGTCGCTGGGTGACGACGAAATGGGCAAGGAAGATAAGGGCAAGAACTTTACACTCAAGGTGCCAAAGGGCACGCGGGATTGTACGTACTCTTCTTTTCTTCCCTTTTTGGAGGGGTACATATGCTTAACGCTATATACTTACAACCATCCCAGGGACCGGCGAAGATGCCGCACTCCGCGATCGCCTTTTTCAGACAGTAACCGACGTCTTCAAGCGCCACGGCGCCACAACACTCGACACGCCCGTGTTCGAGCTCAAGGAGATTCTAAGCGGCAAATACGGCGAAGACTCAAAACTCATATATGACCTGCAAGACCAGGGCGGCGAGCTATGCTCGCTACGCTACGACTTGACTGTCCCGCTTGCCCGGTGGCTCGCAATGAACCCTAGTGTGCAGAGCTTCAAGCGGTACCAGATTGCCAAGGTGTATCGACGCGATCAACCCGCCATGACGAAGGGTCGCATGCGCGAGTTTTACCAGTGCGATTTCGATATCGCGGGGTCGTACGATGCTATGATCCCCGATGCGGAGGTGCTTAAGATTGCGACTGATGTTTTTGATGCGCTTGAGTGGGATTCGTATACTATTAAGATTAATCACAGAAAGATTCTCGATGGTATCTTCAAGGCGGCGGGCGTGAAGGAGGAGTTGATTCGACCAATTAGCTCGGCAGTCGACAAGCTAGATAAAGTAAGGAGAGAGTGTATGCTGTTTTCTCGAAGGTCACTGACATGTTACAGATGCCGTGGGAGGAGGTGAAGAAGGAGATGGAGACCAAGGGCCTTGCCACAGAGGTAGCAGACAAGATTGGTGAATGGGTACAACGCCGGGGTGGCGACGACATCATCGAGTATCTCAAGAGCAACGAGGAACTTTCCAAGTCAGAAGACGTACAGAAAGGTGTTGAAGAGATGGAACTGCTATTCGCATACCTGGATGCTTTTGGTGCGCGCAAGAGGATATCATTTGATCTTTCGCTTGCACGGGGTCTCGACTACTACACTGGCCTGATTTACGAGGTTGTCACAGAAGGTTCAGCCCCGACTGGAAAGGGAAAGCAACAAGAGGTTGGCGTAGGAAGTGTGGCTGCAGGTGGCCGCTATGATCAGTTGGTGGGCATGTTCAGTGGCAAGCCTATTCCTTGTGTCGGCATCTCCTTCGGTATCGACCGCATCATCAGCATCATGAAGGCACGCGGCCAATCGACACAGCGCGCCAAGGATGTAGATGCATTTGTCATGGCATTCGGTGGCAGGGGCTTCAACGGCATGCTCAAGGAGCGCATGCAAGTCGCACAAGAGCTGTGGGCTGCAGGCATCAAGGCCGAATTCTCGTACAAGCTTAAGCCCAAGGTTCAGCAGCAATTCAAGCAAGCCGAGGTCGCAGGGGTGCCGCTTACAGTCATTCTAGGAGAGGATGAGCTCAAGGATGGCAAAGTCAAAATCAAGGCTATGGGAATCAAGGACGAGAACAACCCGGAAAAGGATGGACTGCTGGTCGACCGGAGTAACATGGTGGAGGAGATTCGAAAGCGATTGTGAGGCGCAGCTTGAGCCCATGTAAAGAATAGGAACACCCGGTATGACGGCGCGCGCGAAAAGATACCCATAGACTCCTTTTCATTCGTCTCATGTTCTGGTGAGCGCAAGGGAATGGAGGAAAAGAGGAGGATGACTGTTATGAAAAGCAAGGTCTCGGGATAGAAGAAATGATTTACAACCATGAGAGCGCATCTATGGTTTACACGATTCATTTCCTATGGGGTGAGATGGAAGGTGGAGAATGGTGTTTGTTGTCTGTTCGAACGAGGAAAGAAGACGGGAATCAGCAGGAAGAAAAGAAAAAGGCGAAGGAGCATGTTTTTGTCGGTGACTGAAATCAATTCGGGGCGCGTGTAGGTCAATTGGGTATATGTGACACCGTGCAGTGTGCGCAACAATTAGTTTGTAGGAAATAGGGGTGTGATGGAGAAATTCCAATATTCTATACCGAGCCGCCTCCTTGCAGTCCTATGTACACAGACGAATGATGAAGATGGCGGAAATGTGCAGCTCGCCCGTGAGCGGCGTTCTTCTTAGCTCCAGGCGAGCGCCTCGGAACTTGCTGCAATTTTTAGTAGCCGTCCTTGCCCCACTTGTTGTAGGTGTCGTGGAGTTCCTGCGCAGTTAGCACTAACAATTCAAAGTAATTGGCCAGCAATTGGATACATACCTTGGGGAGGGTGACATTGGGGATGACGACAACGTTGAGAGCCGAAGGAGCGTCCTTCTTGACGCTGGTGTCGCCGCCAGGGTGGTACTGGTAAGGGCTGTGGCTGATATCGTCACGGTTCCAGGGCTCACTGCCGGTAGCCTTGGAAACCGTTCGCTCAGAAGAGGCACTGGTAGGGGAGCGGGCTACGGGGAGAGATGTAAGTATCTATACAGAGGGCGTGGTGTGGGTGCACCGTGTGGGCATGCCGCTTACAGAAATGCCATCCCGCAATGCCAAAGATGCCGCTCATGATGGCCAGGAGCACCTGCAGTCCAATCAGCTATCACTCTGCTTGCACCGCAGACAAAAACACAGTGGGAAGGCAGGTGCATGGCGTACGTAGAGCTCGGGATCACGCTTTGCGCCCTTCTTGAGGGCCTCTTTGCTGCGCTGCCTCTCGCCCTCTGCGGCGGCGCTGGTAGCCCAGCGGCGGAGGGCGGGGGCCGGGCGGACGAGACGCGGGGCGGCGCGGAAGGAGGAGCGGGCGATGATGGAGGACATGGTGAGTTCCAATGGAGTCGTGGTGGTGGTGGTGCTGGCGGTGGGTGCAGAGCAGCAGTGGTTCGATGTTGAATCTCGCAGCGATGCCAAGCGTCGCGGCTGCGTCACCGAGGGCACCATGCCGCTTGCAGCCTGGGGGCGCTCTCGGGCGCCGCGACCTCCACGACGAAGTTTATGCGCCCCTTTCGCCGCCCATCACACGTCTTTGTCCATCCAGCTTCCCTCAGGCCCCGGCGCCGCCGCCGCTGCTCCGCTCCGCTCCCTCTGTCTCGCCTTGCTCATTCGCTCCTGCCTTACTCACAGTCGCTCCTTCCCTTCTCCAGATCCCCCGGCCGCGCCTTCCCGTCATCCATGTTGTCATGCTGCTAGCAGCGAGAAGAGCGGCGCCACCGACATCAACACCATGGCTATGACCCCGACCGAGCAAAAGCGCTCTTCGACCGGCAGCCGCGTGCTGGGCATGACGGGCCCCGCC
>NW_006911468.1:18605-48283 GCF_000523455.1 Bipolaris oryzae ATCC 44560 | reverse complement strand
AACTATCCTTTCCGTCCTTACCTTCGTCTTCACATTTTCCCCCTCAAGACTAAAAATCCCCTTTTTTCCAACCCCAAATAAACCCATTTACCGCACCCCCCACCCCCACAACTACAATCTACATACTCGACACTCGGTGAAAGTTCCAATACGAAATCCCATCTAGACTGCCAGAAAAAAAACGAACACGTCGGATTTAACTCCAACCCTCCCACGGCCCATGTCGTCGACGCAACCCTATGCTATCGTACCCACAAAAAAAAAATAAACCCAATAACGCCACAAAAGCATCTGTGACATTCCCAGATACCGTGGCAGTTTGTAGCGGTCTGGGTAGGCTGCAAAAAAAAAGTTGGTTAGTTAATATCATGTACTTTGCTACTTTGATGTCGGGGGGGAGGCGTCAGAAAAGCGCCGCTAGACCAAAGTAGGTAGGAGGGTAAAAGAAAAGGGTAAGTACACAAGCTACTATGCATTGAATCAGAGTACCACCGAAAGACAGAGTTTTATGCAGGATAAGGGGAGGAGGTGAGTTTTTCATGCGTTTGTGGAAGAGAATGGCTTCACGATCGACAGTACTCTCTGTGAGTAAACAAACCGCAAAAGCAAAAGGCATCGCAACATCTCAACATACCCATCCCAGGTCCAAAAACAAAAAAAGAAACGCACTTGCAACCGCGCTTCTCAATCCCGAGTAGATCCCGCATCTCCCCCCCCAACACCAAACCCTTTCCCCTTCCCGCACCCACGTGCCTTACTTCCCAGCACCGCAATTCGCTACAAACCAGATCTTGCATGCTCTCGGCCATCGCCGTAATACATTACTTTAAACTCAGTTCAGGGCACTTGTTCAAATCTCCCCCCACGGGCCAATCACCACTTCCACCTTCCCAAAGCGGAAAAGAGGCGTCGCGGGGACCGGCGCGGATAGCCAATCAGCGCGTCGAGATAGATACATGTTGCTGGGTAAGACGGGTAGTGTTTTCTTGTGGGTAGGTGTGTCCATGGCTGTGGTTTGCGAGGCGAAAAAGTAGTTTTGTATGATGTGGTTTCCAACTGTTGCTTGTTGCATGTGGGTTTAGAGTCAGGGGGAGGCAATTGGGGGAGGGGACTTTCCCGGCGAGACCGAGCTGGTGGTGGGGGTCAGCAGCGGAGGTAGGTGCCATTGTGGTGATAGTAGGTGACGACAAGGCCGCCGCGGCTAGTAGTCTAACTGTGTAGGACCGGGGTTTTCTTAGGACGCGGGTTGCTTGGTGTAGAAATTGAATGAGAGAAACGGGTAAGGAGGGATAAGTGTATTTAAGGGACATGGGGGTAAGGCTTGGTCTAGAGAGAAGTTTATAGCTGGGCCTTCTCACCTACTATCTCTGTGTTGTTCGTTCGTTCGCTCGCTCACTCACTCGCTATCTCAACAGCACACCGGTGCTTGTTGCTTCTGCCCAGTTAACAATGGCGTCTCTGACCCGCTTACTCGCCTTGTCGGCATCTGTCGCTACCTCTACGGCCCTTACCATTGCTGAAATCAATGGCGCGAAATTCATCTCTCCGTACAGAGATCAGACCGTATCCAATGTCTCTGGTATCATTACCGCAAAGGGCCCCGATGGTCTCTGGTTGCGTTCCACAACGCCTGACCGCGACGAGCGCACATCTGAATCGATTTACGTTTTCGGCCGCACATTCGGTAGCAATCTGACTGTCGGAGATACAATTGTCGTAGGCGGCAAAGTTACCGAATATCGATCCAACAAGGACTACATTCCCATGACACAATTGTCTACTCCAGTATTGCAAAAGAAGCTGAGTTCGGGAGCCAATGTGCAGCCTTTAGTCATTGGAAAGGATACACTCAGCCCGCCGGATAAGGAATACAGCAGCCTGGATGGTGGTGACGTTTTCGCCGTGCCGAACAATGTCAGCCAGATCAGCGTAGCGAATCCTGAACTCCAGCCCAAGAAGTTTGGCCTCGATTTCTGGGAAAGCTTGATGGGCGAGCTGGTTACCGTCAAGAAGCCGACTGCTCTTACCAAGCCAAATCAGTTTGGCGACACATGGGTTGCAGGCGATTGGAAGGTTTCTGGTCGCAACAGCCGTGGTGGATTAACTATTACAGACAAAGATGCCAACCCAGAGGCGGTTATCATCGGTACTCCTCTGGATGGAACCAAGAACCCCAAGAATACCAAGTTTGGTGATTCGGTCGAGGAGATTACTGGTGTTGTTAGCTATGCATTCGGCTTCTACCGTATCCTACCGAAAACAGCCATCAAGGTGACCAACAGCCAGACGCCTGCTCTTCCATCCCCATCCAAACTCAAGTCGAACGGAAAATGCGACGGCATTACCTTTGGCGCGTACAATGTTGAGAATCTCGCACCGAACTCGACCCACCACCCTGATCTGGCAAAACACATTGTCAATTACATGAACAGCCCAGACATCATCTTTGTTCAGGAGATCCAGGATGACAATGGCCCAACCAATGATGGTGGTAAGTTTTTTTTTCCTGCAAAATTGCACAGTCTATCGGTTGCTCTGATTCGCGTGTTGCGTTGCGTTTCACTAGTTTCCACAGATGTAATGTTGCACCCAGCTTAGACTGAGGGCACCTGCTTTGTTGTGAAACTGACCTCGTATAGTTGTGTCCGGAAACCTTACGTTGACGACGCTCAGCGCTGCGATCGCTGCTGCAGGAGGACCAAGCTATTCCTTCACTGAGATAGTGCCGGTAGATGATCAGGACGGTGGTCAGCCAGGGGGTAACATTCGCACCGCGTACTTGTACAAGGCCAATGTTCTCCGTCTCTACAAGCCAAACCCTGGCAATTCTCTGGACGCGACCGAGGTAGTTGCTGGTCCTACACTCAAATACAACCCTGGTCGCATTGAGCCCACGAACGCTGCGTGGCAAAACAGCCGAAAGCCATTGGTTGCGCAGTGGGAGGTTATCGAGAAGGCGAGCGCGAAGAAGCCGAACGTATTCTTCACCGTCAACGTGCACTTTGGATCGAAAGGAGGAAGCAGCAGCATTCACGGCGACGCGCGACCCCCCGTAAATGGCGGCGTTGGTAAGATCGTCGAAATAGAAACGAGTGCGACAATCGCTGACACTGCAATTTAGACGATCGTCTCGAGCAATCACGTCTAACCGCCAACTTTGTCAAGGTACGTTTTAGCATGATCTGCGGCTGTATTGTACGACGAGGGGCAAATGAGTGTGGCTGCAGCATGCTTCCCGTCTCTTTGTTCCTCGGTAGTACCAGCAACGCCACCCTTGCACAGAAAGACATGCGCTTCCCCTGGGCAATCCGTCTTAAATGTAAACTTGCAGCGAGACTAACGATGGAATAGGATATCCTTTCGCAAGATAAGAACGCTCGCATCGTTACTGCAGGTGATTATAACGAGTTCGCCTTCGTGCAGCCTCTCAAAGAGTATGCTAGTATTTCAGGCCTCAAGGATCTCGACGCGGTTGTCAGGATTGACCCAGTCGAACGCTACACCTATCTATTTGATATGAATGCTCAAGAGCTGGACCACATGTTTGTATCGCCAGCACTAGCCAAGAAGGGCAGAGCTGAATTCGAACATCTCCATGTCAACACATGGCCAGATTTTGATTCGCAGATTAGCGACCATGATCCTTCGGTAGCAAGGCTAGATGTGTGCGCTTAGAGGATGCATGACATAATCTAGTAGGCGGTTAAATGAATACAATAGGTAACGCCGACCCTGAGTCTGGCTGCGTTCCATGATACCCAAGCGCAATGAACCCGTGCATTAGAGCCTGTCGTCTATCTTTTTAGATGCATAATCTCCGTCTGTTGAGGTGGACTATACACTATTAATATCGTGCGTTATTGCGGCGTCGTTTGTCAAGGGAAGTTGCTAATTTCTAGGCTGCTCAGACGCAAAGGCACGTTCCAGTTGCTAAAACCTTGTGCGGCGTCCGAAAGGGCATTCGGTGCTCTGTTATTGGCAGACGTCTCTTACATGCATCCAACCGCGCCATATCAGTGCATAAGCACGACAACGTATCATGTCAGCAAGAATTGTGGAGAGGTGGAGAGGTGGATTGCTGGGGAGCAGGCGAGAGACTCAGTGGAGGTTTGCTGATCAGCTTGGAAATCCGTTGACGGCCACGCGACGAGCACATGGCTGATTGTGACGTTTCGACTTGCAGGGCTGCCCAGTGGTCCGCAAACCCAGCTCTTGGTTACATACCATACCGCAAGTTGGCTACGTGCGGCCGGCTCAACACCTGTCGCTCGCTCCGATACCGTGGCCCGGGTTTAGAGGGTGTGTGTATAGACATGGGTCATGGCGCTCAGCTGCACAGTCGCGAGGAGTGGTAGCTTCCATTCTCCCGCCGACAAAGTGGATAGCCGACGCCCTTGTCGAATTGCATGGAGGCAGTGTTCCATTTACCCGACGCAGCTATCTGACTTTCGTCAGCTAGATCCCAGTAACCGCAGGCGGAATGGATTTCAACGACAACAAATGATGGCTTGGGGGCGGGGACGGTCAGGCCAAGTCCACAGTCCTAGTTAGCGCTGCCAAGCTTCCCCACGTCCCCAGATCCGACGTCAATGCCCGCTAGATAAGGGCTCTGCTCGACTGCCACACAGTGCCGTGAACAAATGCCGTCTGTCTCAGAAGCTCGAGAGACGGCGTGGCTGCTACAGCGGAACGAAAGCTAAAAAAAAAGCTTCGCCCTTACCGGCTGAAAAACGTTGTCCTGCAGGCCTTCCCGTATCCGTGGTTCCATGTTGAGGGCGCTGTTGCCAAGGTCTTGGGAGACACATTCACGCGGCCAAATGGACACATGGATAGTGCCGAGAGACTCCAAGTAGCGCCACACCTGGGCGTTCTCGAACGCAGACAATGCCTAATTCATCGTCTTGGCCCGAAAGCCGGAGTGGGCTCTAGCGGACAAATTGTTTTTCAAAGGCCCGTATGCCGACAGGTCCGCGCTCCTCGACAAACGCAATAGAAGGCCGCGGCTGAAACTTAATCTGAAGCTTGAGGCTTCGTCGGTGTTTGCCAGACACTAGACACGTTGTAATCCATCTAGTATTGTGAACTAACGTGTGTGCGCCATCCGTTGGTAGGTATCGGTGCGACAGATTTGATATCTGTTCAGACATGGTGGTGGTACTGCAGCCGCTACGGTGCTCTAGCGCCAAGTCAACGTGCGCTGCGATCATCATTCCTTCGTGGGCGTCCGCCACAATAGGACGCAGGAATTGATGGGGCCAGCTAAACGCGCCGTCTTGACCCATTCAACCGCCCCATGGGGTTCCGGGGGGCACTAGCCAACCCGGTCACGTCAACCCTAGCAGAGGCCTATCTCGTTTCGAGGCAACACACACTCGGTGTGTGCGAGCCCGGGTACATATAGACCCTTGACTGCCTCTTTTGCCCGCGTCCCCCAGTCTCTCGTACTCCTTTCCATCTGCGACAAAAGCAACATGGCAGCTGCTCCAGACCTCAAAGCCCTCGAGGCTAACGAGAAGGGCGAAGACATCTACACCAATGATGTTAACAGCTCTCAGGCTAGTACTCCGGGCGACCTCGATGAGTACCCAGATCCAGATGTTGGCAAGAGCGATGAAGAGCGCGCCAAACTCGTAAGAATAGCCTCTTAACCTGCCTGTGGCCAAGACTGACCCGTATCCTAGGACAAAGCACTCGTCTGGAAGATGGACAAGTGGCTCATCCCATGGCTGTCGCTTCTGTACCTGCTCTCCTTCTTGGACCGCACCAACATTGGAAATGCTCGTGCCGCCAATATCGAGCGGGACCTTAAGATGGGAGGTCGCGACTACAATCTCGCCTTGACAATCTTCTTCATTTCTTACGCCGGTTTCGAGCCCCTCACCAACATCGCTATTAAGAAATGGTCTCCTCGCGTCTTTTTTACTGTCATCATCCTTACGTGGGGTGCCATCATGACACTGATGGGTGTTGTTCACAACAGAGCTGGTCTGCTGGCCGCCCGATTCTTCCTCGGTATCGCAGAAGCTGGACTGTTTCCTGGTGTCAACTACTACCTTTCGTAAGGCGGAGCCTTTGTTTTAGACCAGACAGTGAACTAATCTCGACACAGGTGCTGGTACAAGCGTCAGGAGCTTGGTTTCCGCGCTGCTCTCTTCTTTTCGGCTGCTGCACTTGCTGGTTCGTTCGGCGGTCTTCTCGCTGCTGCAATCACCGAAATGGATGGTGTTGCCGGTTATGAGGGATGGCGATGGATTTGTGAGTTGCTCTTTTTTTGCTGCATCGGAACTCGGCTGATATGTATTACAGTCATCATCGAAGGTCTTATGACTGTATTCGTCGGTGTCTTCTGCTGGTGGATGGTGTTCAACTTCCCAGACACTGCGAGCTTCCTGTCTCCCGACGAGAAGTTGCGAGCTGTTCGTCGACTTAAGCTTGATGGACAAGCCCGAGCCAAGGTCGGTGGCATTGACCGCCGAGATGTCATTGCCGCTCTCAAGGACTGGAAGACATGGGGATACTCTGTCATCTACATGGGCTGTCTCTGCCCCCTCTACTGCTTCTCCCTATTCCTACCGACGATTCTTCTTGGCATGGGTCACAAGGGTACCAAGGCCCAGCTCTTGTCCGTCCCACCTTACGCCGTTGCTGCAGCCACGACTGTCGTTATTGGTTATGTTGCAGACAAGACCAAGAAGCGCGGCTACTGCAACATGGTTGTATCGACCATTGGATGCGTCGGTTTCGCCATGTTGCTCGGTACCACGAAGCCAAATGTCCAGTACGCTGCCACTTTCCTCGGCGCCATGGGTATCTACCCAACCGTCTCCAACACACTGACGTGGGCTTCCAACAACGTCGAGGGTTCGCTCAAGCGTGGTGTCATGGTCGGTGTTGTTGTCGGCTGGGGTAACATGAACGGTGTTGTATCTTCCAACATCTACGACCCCAAGGAGAAGCCACACTACCGCACTGGTCACGGCATTGTCCTTGGTTATATGGCCTTGTTCCTTTTCGGTGGAACTGTCTTCATGCACTTTGCATTGGAGCGTGAGAACAAGCTCAGGCTGGCGGGCAAGCGCGACCACTGGGTCGAGGGCAAGTCTGAGCAGGAGATTGCTGATTTGGGCGACATGCGACCAGACTTTATCTACACCACCTAAGTCGTTTTGAATATGTGGTTATAGTTATTTTAGCGACCTGTCCTGTATGAGTGCCTTTGACATTGTTGAACGTACAACGATACCCGCGATATTGGGTAGTCTACCTGGGATCCAATTCGCTCGAACGAAGAATGATAGCATAGAAAGGGAAAGCGTGTATATAATGTATGTTCATTGTACAGGAATCAAAAGCATTCGTACCTTGAACTTTTGGCGAGCAGCTGTGGACGTGTTATTGGTGACTGTTACCCGGCCGAGAACTTGTGAAATGTAGAACCGATGGCGTCAATCTTACTCTTGATAGTCCCGGGCGGCAAGTTCATGAGTGGTGATGGTATGAGAGGAGACGTGACATGTGAGGTGAGTCACGGTCACGGCCGCGGATGGATACCAACAAAGCAGTGGCGTCACTCAGGCTGAATGGGAAGGAGCACCTCATAACACATGTCAGCAACAGCATACGTAAATAGCACTACTCTGTATACAATGGCCCTATGTGGCCCGAGTTCCCCACTTACCCCAGAGTATCCACTTCCCTTGTATGATCTGCACCCTTAACTTTGACTTGTCTAGACCGCGCCTCGGGAGCGCAAACCCGTCTTGACAGTGATCGTCAAGACACTTTACCGAGGTGTTCACCGCTGAGCACTGTCAGTAAGCGCAAAGAAAAGAGTTTTCGTATTACTATGGATCCCTGGAAATTTAAAATTCGAATTGAGGACAGGGTAAGCTGTACAAGAGACTAGTACTAAGGTCAGCGTGCTAGTCAGCCATCAATGTAGAAAGCACACGTATCTTTGTATTAGTCACACAAAATGAGGCCTCTACTCACACTTACTCTGAACATCAAGTTCACATCAAAAAAAACGCCATACTGGCAGACTTTCCACTCCAGTAACGCGGTCTCCGCTACCCACATCATGTCCATACGCATACTTCCGAGTCCACTCTAACCCATCAGACCAGCCCCTCCGCCCTGTATCAATCCACCTTTCCGCTCCTCCCTCTGCTGCTGCCACAACATCCTCCTCTGCCTCATATCCTCCATCAACATCCTTATATCGTGGATGAGCTTGTCAGCTAGGAACGCCCAGTCACATTCCTTGTGCCTTGCATGTCTGGAAGAAACGCCTCGAGAGTATTGATACCGGCATGTCGAGGGCTGTTGCAGCTGGTGGTAGGAGGAAGCGGTGAAGTTGTGGGGCGGGAACATAGTTGCTGGACTGAAGGTGTGTTCCATGATATCTTTGGCAAAAGAAACAGTGGATGTGTGAGGGGCAATATAGGCGTGTGTAACAATGATTTAGATTCTGGGGATGGAATGATGCGATATTTGTATTGATGAAGGGAACGACAAACGATCCGGACGCTTCAATTTCGTTCGCCATGTCAAAGTCGTTTGATGAGTGTTGTATGAGCAATTGTATTAATAGAGCATCTGTACACAGCCACACCCAACTATGTAAAAATAATACCTCCATCAATAACAATCGTCTGGCCCGTCATGTAATCACTATCCTTGCTACACAAAAAACTTACCGTACTACTAACATCCTCCGGTACACTCGTTCTGCCTAGCGCGATCAAGTCCTGTGTGTACTTTTTGATCGTCTCGCCCTTCTTTGCCCCGGTTATTTCGCCCAGTTTCTCGTCAATCAGTTCCCACATGGCGGTACCCACAATACCAGGTGCGTACGCGTTGACTGTGATTTTGTGCTGTGCCATTTCCATGGCGAAAGCCTGAGTGAGTCCGCGGACAGCGTATTTGGAGGCGCTGTAATGGGAGAGTAGTGGAAAGGGTCTGAATGCTACGATGGAGGCTGCACCGAGGATCTTGCCTCCGGTCCCCTGCGAGATCATCTGTTTGGCAGCGGTTGAGTAGCAGTTGTATACGCCATAGACTGTGGCTTGTTAGAATGAAGCTAACGCCAGATTTTGTCAAGACGTACCATTTACTTCGAACATACGCTTGAAGTCCTGTTCTGTCAGGTCAAGCAGGCCTTTGACCTGGGCGATTCCGGCATTTGCTACCATTGTGTTGAGCGATCCCAACTCAGACACTGATGCTTGTACTAATGACTGGACTTCGCTCAAGTTTGATACATCAGCAGTGTATACTATAGACTTGCGGCCTATATCCTGAATCTCTTTGGCGACCTGTTCGGCCTCGGACTTGTTGGCTGCGATGTCATTGATGCAGACATCATATCCGTCATTTGCTAATCTTAGAGCAATAGCTTTGCCGCTGTTCAGAGTGAGCTAGCTTCGACGCGTTTCACGGAAGAATTTGACAGTCTCACATTCCACGTGCAGAACCTGTGACAATGGCTGTTCTTTTGTCGTGCGACGTGACAGCATAGTTCCGTGTCCATCGAGGGGCTTGACTTGATACCCGCGGAAGAGGCGTAACCTTTAGCGAGGCACGCCAAAGTATTCCTGCTGGGAGCCGAATAGACATGGTGAGTATCTGGCACTGTGAGAAACGTGGATGAATGAGTAATACTTCGAAAGATGGGACGAGTGCAAGATCTATTAGAGAGCGGGAGACATGTTGAGGGCAGTAAATCAAGTTCTATTTAATGTACGACGTGTACTACCATTCCCCGCACGAAAGATACGGGAATGCCCATGAGGATTACCCGGATATGCGGAGCATAGGCGCCGCACGCATCACCCCTCTTGTAGCATCCTAACACCTGCGTGAGGGGAAACGAGTGTTCCTCATCCGGAATGACGTATACGGAAATACCGTAGGAAGATCACGGGTCCAGTAGCATGGCTGGGTATCTTGCTTAGGGCGCTGAAGCTAGCGGTAGGGCGAGGGGTACCTGTGAGTATGGTGTTGAGGGAAGGCAGAGGTGCGGGGAACTTCGGGGGTGCCAAGCCATCAAGCTTCCACTCAGCCTTCTTTGTTGTCGAGAGCGAGGTAGCGATAACAACAGCATACAGTGGACAGCGCCTAAAGCACAACTACACCATGTCGCGTCAAAGTATGGCGCCGCAGCGCAATCTGTCGCTCACAGAGGAATTGGAGAAGTTGGAGCAATCCATCACCCTGACGCTGCAAGGTAAACAAAGTCTCGTGTACCCCACCAACGCGACTGACGGGAGCAGAAATCGACCAGAACTTCAGTCGTGCGCATCGCATCGTCACCACTGGTATTTTGCCTATAGTCGAACAGTATGGAAAACACTCGGAAGCCGTGTGGGAAGGGTCCAAGTTCTGGAAGCAGTTCTTCGAGGCCAGCGCCAACGTTTCGCTTTCTGGATACGAAGCACCGGACCAGGACGAATCCGTTGTGCATGACGAGGAGACAGAACAATCTCAAACTTATGAGGAAGAGACTGTTGAGGAGGACGAGGACGAGACTATGACAGGGGCGACAACCACACCACCACGACCAAGGTCTGCCCAAGAGGAGGAGCCTGAATCGACTATCGGTTTCGACTCGCCCTCGCTCGGCCACAGCACTCCACGTGCGCCCCAGTCGAACAAGAAAACCATGCAGATGGAAGGAGACATAAGCGACGGCGAGGAAGAGCCGCAATTTGCTGAGATGTCCTCACCCTACGAGGCGCTCAGGGCAGAGTTCCAGCCCAACCTGGGCGACACCAAGACGCCCAGGTTGGAGCCAGTCACTCCCGGTAAGGGTCAAGCGCTGCCAGATATGAGTGGCTTTGACTCCTCGCCCTTCATGCAGCCAACAGCCACGAAACAACAATCGTACATCAATCAGGATCCGTTGCTGCACCGCGTTCTCGACAAAACATACCGTGTGCAGGCGACGCCCATTATCAGCCCACGAAAATACAAGCCTACTGGCGCATTCACGCCTCGTGCTGCGCAGCGTGGTGCGCCCACTCCTCGGAGTGTTACCTCGAAGCTGCCAGCTTGGACCGAAGACTCTTCGCCGCCCTCGTCTCCTGCCCCGCAATTGCGCGCGGACATCTTCTCGCCTATGAAGACACCACGAACCCCCGGTGTGAGCGTACAGACACCTGCAAAGGGTAAACATCTGATGAGCATCCAGCGGACGGGTGGGACAGTCTTTGATGACAGCGATGAGGAGGAAGATGAGATTGAAATTTTTAGCCCCCCGAAAACAATTCAGTTCCATATCCCTCATAGCAAGCTCCTGCAAACACCCGGTAAGTCTCGGCACAGAGTTACATCTGACACACAACTGACATTTTCATAGCACGGGAGGCCAGTAAACGCATTGTAGACGACCTGTTGATGACGGCTGGAGGAGACATAACAGAAACCACTGAAGGCATGGACGAGGACAGTCCGAGTGTGGTGCGAAGGCAGGTAGATTTTGACGACAGTTTCTAGAAGAGAAGCAAACGACAGGCCACCAAATCCAGCTGCATGTTGCGTATAGAGAGCATTATACCCCACAGTACCTACATAGTCGATCCATCAAACTACCAGTCCTGTACTAGAACAGAGGCCCGATCATGGGCCCCAGGTGTCTTGCATGTGATGATCCACAGTGTAGGGCGAGCTAGCACGAAGCGGGGGTTAGCGGCGGCAACCCCATGCAGTAGCTCCGTCGTCATTCCATCACAATTGCCAGGCACCGGCTAAGCACACGAGAACACGACCGACGCCCAGTTCCTTTGTTCACCTTGTCCCCGCAATGCCAAAGTCGAAGCGGCCGCCAACATCGGGCTATGCCCGGATAGCTCAAGCTGAAGAAGAAGAAGACTCTGGGAGCGACTTCGAGGGCGACCACCACCAAAGCTCCCTGTCCAACACGCACTTTGCCCCTATACAGCCACATCGCAGTTCGGGCATGCGCATGAACGGCTCAGGGCCAAGTTCGCCAAATTTCAAGAAGACGCCTTCTGGACGAAGGCAGCGTGCCAACTCGGGAGTCGACATCAAAGCCATCAACGCCAGATTCGAGCGATGGGCCGACGAAATCGCGCAAAAGTTTAAGATCAAAAAGGGGAGCGACTCGGCAGAGGATGAACCCCTCGAGATACATCACTCCGTTTTCCAAGCCCCAGACTGGGTACGACCAGCAACGGCCGAGTCCCTGACGTTCGACTACGACGTACCATCCGACCGTATGACAAAGCTTGAATTCGATGATATTGTAGAAAGCGTCAGGACAGCAATTGACATGAATATGCACCCAAAGCTCATTACGCAGGGCAGCTCAGGCAGCTACTTTGCGCGGAACCCCCAGGGTAAAGTTGTGGGTGTTTTCAAGCCAAAGGACGAGGAGCCCTACGCGTCACGGAATCCGAAATGGACAAAGTGGATACACCGGAACCTTTTTCCCTTCTTCTTCGGCCGCGCCTGTCTCATTCCCAACCTCAGCTACATTTCCGAAGCTGCCGCATACGTTCTCGATACCCAGTTGCGCACCAATCTTGTGCCCTACACTGATGTCGTCGGCCTCTCTTCCAAGTCTTTTCATTACGATTTTTGGGACAGAAGGGCATACTACAGGAAGCGCAAGCCATTCCCTGAGAAGCTTGGCAGTTTCCAGGTGTTTTTGAAGGGATTCAAGGATGCGAACATCTTCCTCAAAGAGCACCCCTGGCCTGATCAGCACAATACGGGATACAGCGGAGACCGAGCTGCGCGGAAGAAGAAGCGGAGATGGGCAGAGGACTGCCGACCAAGTGGAGTTCAATCCGATGGCGAGGATGAAGAAGAACAAGCCGGCATGATGGGCGAGCACAATCAACGGAGGGGCTTCTGGACACCTGCGCTACAACAGTCCTTCAGAGAGCAGCTCGAGAAGCTGGTCATACTGGATTATATTATGCGAAATACAGACAGAGGACTGGATAACTGGATGATTAAGATTGATCAGAAGACACAGCAGGCCACGATTGTCGCCGAGCCGCCCAAACTAGATGAAGATGTGGATGTTCAGGACCACCAACCGAGCGACTACACAAGACATTCAATGGAGGCAGCGGATCCATACGGACGACGAGAGCCCATGAGTACAGCCAGTCGATCAAACACTCCTAGACAGAGCGGGCCAACGCCTACAGTCACGATTGGTGCTATTGACAACAGTTTGTCCTGGCCCTGGAAGCACCCCGACGCAGTAAGTAAATGTCTCTGACTGTTTGAATATACGTGCAGCGAGCTGATACAATCACAGTGGCGCAGCTATCCCTTTGGTTGGCTCTTTCTGCCTGTTTCGCTCATTGGACAGCCCTTCTCCGAAGCCACCCGCCGTCACTTTCTTCCTCTCCTCACGTCGAAACAATGGTGGAGCGACACGCAGGCAGCTCTCCGAAAATGCTTCTCGCAAGACGCCGACTTCAAGGAGCGCATGTATGCCAAACAAATTGCAGTCATGAAAGGACAAGCCTGGAATGTGGTGGAGACACTGAAGACGCCCGACCTGGGCCCTCTTGAGCTCACAAGGAGAGCTCGCGTATGTGTGTGGGATGACATAGTGGAGATACCGATTGCGGTTCCACTGAGAGCGCCATCGGCAGAGATGAGAAGACGGCAGTCAAGCAGGCCCCCAAGGCTAGAAGAGGAGCACGAAGAGATGGACATTACGGCTGTTTCGACACCGCCACAGAAGCCGCAGCAGGATCTCGTCATGAGTTCGCCTCCTCTGGAAACGGCACTCGAGAACCGTTTCAACCTAGCGCGGGGTGCTTCGTTGCTCGATGTACGCCAGGCTGATGGCCGTCCTAAATCGCCAGCAACTATCAATGACGTATATACGGGTTCACGAACCGTCGATAGGCATACGAATGGACGACCAGCATCGCAGTCGCGCATGAGCTACGAGCCCCCTCGTCGGCATGTGCGCGACAATCAACATCATCATAGGCGACTCTCGCTCACGCATGGAAGAGAGGTTGATGAGTATGGGTTCGACGACGACGGTGATCTGGGTTATGCTGCAAACGAAGACATGGAAGGAAACCAGAAAAAGGTGATTGTAGAACGGCTAGAGATGGTCAAGGGCAAGAATCCGGTATTCACTTGGTGCTGAGCAGGGGTTTGACCGGGCACTGGCACAATGGCATATGTTGTATGAAAGGAATGATTGTTTTGCATGGAAGGCGCGTGAAGGATTATCATGGCACTAAGCATGGGCATGGGCATATTCCGTGGGGCTGCATGGGTGGCGTTTTGTTGCATGTTTAGGTTAGGTAGCAACATGGCAATTGTCCTAGAAGGGGTTGCACTGCGTACCTTGACCCCCCACGTCTGGTGGTCATGTGCGTAGTACATGTTACGAGGTCAATCATCAATTATGACTCGGACTACATACCTTGATCTATTCGAGGCAGTGCTCGCGCAACAAGAATATTTGACGGCCCTTTCTCGGTGTCATCCCCGCACACGTTTGTAGGCCATGTGATGGTGGTGGGCACAGAAGACCTAGTCCACAAATATGGGATTGTTGAACACGCGTCGGAAATGACCGGCAGCGATTAGTGCACGCTGGTGGGTGTCGATAGATGTCGACTGATACTGAACGTGTAATCAACTTGCAAGGAGGAGAGAGGGAGGGGTGGAGGCCAAGGGTCAGCACAAGCAGTGGTTTTCCAGCCGACGACTGGGTAGGTATGCACTCTACGAGATACTCGACACCTAAGGAATCGTGTTCCTTGGACGCGCCAAGCATGCCGCCGTGGCTTCAAATTTAGATACGCATACGGTAGGTAATAGATGGCGTAAGAGCAGCTCCGCTAGGCAATCCGATGGCCTGCATTGAGCCAGGTCCGATGTCATCGCTATCGCGCTGCGAACGCATGCACGGTCTCGTTTCAGGCTTTGGCGTCGTCGTACACACACACACGCACACGAACGGAAGAATCGATGGGTCATCTGACATATCCATCCACACTCGCGCTAGGCCTCTTCCAGCCACACCTCAATCCACCCCCAACAGGCGACCATGAAAGGCAACAGCTCTCGACCCTGCGTGCATCGTTCAAAGAAGCAGGTCTTCGTATGACTCCCGCGCACCACACTCGTTGATGACAGCCGCGACATTACAAAGAGCTCAGCCGCCCAAATTACGGCCGCTTGACTTCAGCCATCGCAGAATCACTGTACAGCTGGAGTAGTCAGCATCACGCGACCTGTTGCTGATAGGGGTGCATTACCGCGGGGCTTTGATGAAAGAAGAGAAGTGAAGGCATCTGAGTGTTCAAGAGACGGATAAAGGGTTGCCAAACAACCTTTCCGGCGTGTTGTGGCCAACATTTACTAGGGCTTGGCATCAGATGCGCTGAGCCGTTGAGCATCACGGCGTCGTGGGAAGAGCTGGGAGACTCACAAGTGAAGTCAACAGGTAAAAGATAGAAACAGACGTCGGGCTTCGGAATCTAGACACCATGAATCCAGCTCTATTACTTGACCCCACGGGGCGACGGAGAACAGGTACGTCTTGTCAGTTTTCTCAGTCTACTTTTCGATACCTCTTCCTCCCACTTGGTATCAGTTGCCACCCAATCAGCTTTGGATATTCAAACGTCTTGAAATGTCAGACACAAACTATGACATGGAAACATCTGGCACAGGCGTGGACATGGTAGACGACGCGTACCCGGGCGCGACGTCATGGGCTTCACTTCTTGCGTCTGGACCCGATGAGCTTCTGTTTGATACACCACAACCAGCTGGTGATGATCTGGACTACTGCAACCTCGAGCTGCCAGATTCCCTCACATTCACCGACCCAGAGCTAACAACGCACGTGCCAGGCGAGACCACAACTCACCATAACAACAGCCACGGAGTGCCTGTACCTCAGATAGCTCAGTTCGATCCTCAAGCACTACTCAATCCCAAGACTGCAAATCCAAAGCGTCCAGCATCTTCTGGTGGAGACGCTGATCGCGGCCGCATCGAGCCCAGCAACATCGGCCAGGTCTCACTTGTCGAGCGTTTGCACAACATCCAAGAGCGCACGGCATCACCTGCAAAGCGGTTCAAAGCCGGAGAAGTACAGACGAACACTCCACATCGAACGAACTTTAGCGGTGGAAGCGCCCTTGATCTTCGGTACCACCAAAATTCTCCCCTAGCATCTCCACCGCAGCAAAAGCCGTCCATTGATCTAACCATGAGTGAGTACAGTATTTCATGAACAAGAAAACAGGACTGACAGATACTAGGCGACGACGAAGATGAAGTTCAGATAATTCAAGATAACAGCAATGATGAAGTCTGCATTGGCAAGCTCAAGCACACTTATATTCAAGCACATCTCGTTCCTTTCCCAGATCCCAAAAAGTTTGTC
Organism: Bipolaris oryzae ATCC 44560; assembly: GCF_000523455.1. Classification (NCBI taxonomy): domain Eukaryota; kingdom Fungi; phylum Ascomycota; class Dothideomycetes; order Pleosporales; family Pleosporaceae; genus Bipolaris; species Bipolaris oryzae. The sequence goes on along the minus strand of NW_006911468.1, from coordinate 31,872 downwards.
GGAAACCACGGTGGTCAGAGCCGAATCAAAGTCGCTTTTCGCAGGGCTGGCAACAAGGGCAACCAGATCATCATGGTACTTGACGGCATGGGCAAAGAGTTTGGTAGGGTCGATATGAAGACGGCACAGGGACTTACTCCTCTCATTGACAGCGCGCATATAAGCGGTCTCAAATGGATGGCCTGGACAGAGCCGCGTCGCAAGCTTCCAAATGAAGGACCACCGGGAAGCAGCACTTCGGCTCTTATCACCATGACACTGCAACTCTACTGCCCCCGCAAGAATGCAGATAATATCGGCAAATTTCTCAAGGGCAAGAACCTCATCCTAGAGCGTCCCGTTTTCGAGCTCGCGCGCCATGATTACTACAATCCGCAAACCAAAGAAGGGTTCCAGAAGAGCCAAGCTTCACAGCCTGGCTTCGAAGCGCCTGCACCATATGCGGCTATGAACAACTACGTGGTCCGCAGCGTCGACGAGATCCGCCAGGAAGTGGATGATGTCTTTGACACAGTTGTCTCCAGCTCTGAAGCGGTACCAATGCGGAATCCGTCACCACTCATCAAGACCGAGTTATACCCACATCAAAAGCAAGCGCTTTATTTCATGGTCGATCACGAAAAGGATCATTCTTCCCAAGAATTCGATCAGCGTAGGGATCCAATGTGGACGACCAAGACTCGTGATAACGGCCGGATATCATATGTACATATCATCACTGGCGAAGAGAGAGCCCAGAAGCCAGTTCCGAGCCTGGGAGGTATACTGGCCGATGAGATGGGACTTGGAAAGACACTTAGTATTCTGTCACTCATCTGCGACGAAGCCTCCATCACTGCCGCTCAAGCATTCAGCCAAAAGAAACCGCCTCCTCGCCCCCTTCCTGCCATGATACAGCCTACCATCAACACTCGAGCAACCCTTCTTGTATGCCCACTCAGTACGATGACTAACTGGAAGGAGCAGATCAAGGAGCATTTCCCCGAAGGTAATGGTGCATTAAAGTGGACGCGATACCATGGAGCCGAGAGATTTTCCATGACCCCTGAGAGGCTAGCAGACTATGACATAGTCCTGACTACCTATCATATCATCGCCAAGGACATCATGGACAAGAAGCGTGCCCTTCCTTATCTCAACTGGTTCCGCATTGTCCTTGATGAAGCTCATACGATTCGTAACCCAACAAACCAGTCCAAGGCCGCTTGTAATATGATGGGCCAGCGGCGATGGGCTGTTACGGGTACACCAGTTCAGAACCGACTTGAGGATCTTGGCGCACTCTTTAACTTCATCAAGCTCAGACCATTTGATACCACTGCAGGCTTCAACACGCATATACTGAACCCCTTCAAGAGTGCGGATCCCAACGTGGTAAAGCGACTACAGCTACTCGTTAGCACCGTGACCATTCGCCGCACAAAGGAGATCATCAAGGAAGAGGTGCCCAGGAAGCTCGATTATGTCGTCAGGCTGCAGTTTTCTAGGGAGGAGAAGCAGTTGCATGATTGGTTTGAGAAGGATACGCAGCGAAAGGTTCTTGCTGTTACCCAGGGTGACAAGATGGGCGGAAAGTCTTATGCACGCATTCTCACGGCTATTCTCAACCTTCGCCTTATCTGTGCACATGGACGTGACTTACTCAGCGAAGAAGCCTTGAAGACCACAGATGGCATGACATACGATCAGCCGATGGAGATTGAAGATGATGGTCAAGAAACGCCCCAGCTTACGCGTCAACAAGCATACGAGATGCTCAACCTTCTCGAATCTACAAACGCAGCTGATTGCCACTACTGCCCAGGCAAGAAGTCGATACTAGACGCTGACCCTGATGACGAGGATGAAGAAGGAAACGTCCAAGACGTCATCGGCTACATGACCACCTGCTACCACCTTGTCTGCCCCCGCCATCTTAAGAAGTTACGGGACCAGTGGAAGAGTCTCGTCCAACCCGACGGCTCTGTCCGCTGCCACATCTGCGACGACGTCAACCGACCCGCTGCCCTGGAACTCAAGCGCGCGGATTTCTATTCCTACCTCGAAGAGCAAGACCGTATCCGCAAAGATCCCAAGTTGGCCAAGAAAATAGGCAGTTACACAGGTCCTCACACAAAGACCCAAGCCCTTCTCAACGACCTGAATGAGTTCCGTCGCTGGAGCGATGAGCATCCCCATGAACGTCCTATAAAGAGGTACGTCTACCCACCATTTCCACATCCCTCATCTAGATTTTCTTTTACTAACATGCTACACCAGCATCGTCTTCTCCTCCTGGACCACACATCTCGACCTCATCGAAATCGCCCTCAAAACGGCTGGCCACGCCCTCGTTCGCCTCGACGGCCGCATGACCCGCGACGCCCGCGACAAATCCATGCACCTCCTGCGCACCGACCCCGCTATCCGCGTCATGCTCGTCTCTATTGGCGCTGGCGGTCTCGGTCTCAATCTCACCACCGCCAACAAGGTCTTCATGATGGAACCGCAGTTCAATCCCGCGGCTGAAGCCCAAGCTGTGGACCGTGTGCATAGGTTGGGTCAGGATAGAGAAGTTACGATTAAGAGGTTTATTATGCAGGATAGCTTTGAGGAGAAGATGTTGGTCCTGCAGGATAAGAAGAAGGCGCTTGCGGATTTGACCATGGCGAGGGAGAGGCGGAGTAAGGAGGAGGCGACCAAGGCGCGGTTGGAGGAGTTAAGGAGTTTGTTTAGATAAGGGGTTGTGGGAGAGGAAGGCGGGATGCAGAGGGTGAGAACAAAGGTGGAGGAGGATGACGACGAAATGAGTGCCAGGACGCGCACAGCGAAAAAAAAACGAAGGCATCAAGGAGCGAAACCAGCGATATGAATGATGATGAGAAGTCACATGAACGGGGGTGGATGCATATACAAACATGATATTTTCCGGGGATCTTATTGGGGAAAGTAAGGCACACTGGGCTTTGAAAGGGAACCGGGGGGGGAGAGGTACCACAAGCATACGACTTTTCACCATTCTAGTCGTTTCAACTGGTTCATTTTCTTTCTTTCTTTCCTTCTCTTTCTTCATTACAAGGTGTTTGAGGCGTGTACATGGCAAATATTCGAGTCGGATGGGTTGAAACGGTGATTTGTGTATATGGGTGGTCGGGCGGGCGGGCAGGCAAAAGGTGGGTAGGAAGGTGGCTTAAGGTGGGTGAATGGGTAAATAGGTAGGCGCGCAAAGGGGGGAAAGGGATGGGAAATCCCCATACACCTCTTTTTGTTTTTTGCCTTTTTCGGGTTTCAATCATGGCAGAGGTATATGTATGGTTCTGATTACATACATTTTATCTATATAGAAATTCCTTTTTTTTGTTTTGCTTGTTGAACTTTGGATTGATGTTGTGAAGATGAAGGTGGTGGGAGGGGGATGTGTATGTGAGTTTAGTGCGAGGATAGTGGGTGCACCTGTCTTTTGTGGGTCATTGAAATGTGCGCTGTGTTGATTGTGGTGGTTGGAAGTATGGAGGGTTGCGATGGGGGAATGGAAGTGAGGTGAGGGAGTGGTGGGATTTGAGGAGGGGGTTTGAGGAGGGATGGGTTGAAGTGGACGCTTGAGAAGGTGCGATTTTGTTGGGTAGTATTGGGGATGAGTTGGGATGAGGTTGTTTTTAGATTTTGAGGAGGGGATGGTGAAGAGACGGCGGAGAGTTTTTGTAAACGTTTTTTTCGGCAGTACCGCAATGTTGTAGTGTGCATATGTATCATGGAGGAATTTGGTGAGATTGTATGACGGGTTTGTCCTGAGATTTACTTTGGGAGCGTAGGGAAAGTCGGTTGAGATGCTTCATTGGCTGTATACTAGTCAGAGGCCGATTTGGGACCGTCCGGCGATGGTCATGCAGATGATTGTTGGTGGAAAGTAGAGGGATGTTAACATAATGAGGCGGAGATATCGATCTGTTGCTTTGGCGAGGGTCTCTTATTGAATAGAATTTGGTAGTGTTTGTGGATCATGAAAGCAACTAAGATCGGTGCTACATAAGCCTGGGCGGATGAGGCGGTCTGTACGACGGTAAATGTAACAACCCCCCCAGGTCTTGTGTCACAATCACTGCATCAATCTAGCAACTGCTAGCGAAAATGAGTAGATGACTTGGCATCTCGGCCAACGTTGGCAATCGCGCCATGTTCTTCTCCCCTTGTACATGGACCAATCCCATGTAATAACTCGCGTTCGCCAGTCGCTATGATACAGGCGCTCTGTTTGCCAGTGGATTGTTCGTAGCAAAGACGTGGCTCGGCTTTTTTGTGGGCGTAGATTGTTTTCCTGGTGATGCGAGGATATGAATTCTGGCGGCCAAGCTTCCCAACACTTCATCGATGTTGAGCCTAAACTCACTGCGAGGGAGTGTTCAGTTGCACTGATGATCCAAAAAGCCAGCTCAGCTCGCGCTATGTGGGAAGCTTCATATCTTGACTTTTCTTGGTTCACTTTCATCACTTGCGCCTACATATCCAGCGACAGCCTTTCGATCCTGCTCTCAAGATCCCTTGCACCTTTTATTACCTATCAGCGTCGGATAGATTTCAATTCATCCCGAGAGAACTAATTTCTTCAATCACAAAGACACTCTAGTTTGACTTCATCTCAAGACACTCCACTGCAATGTATCCTGTGATACCCCGGCGATATCGACGTTATGGAGGCTACGCTTCGCTATACAACCCTCCCTCACCATTCGATACGCCCAGCTTCAGATATTCTAGTGGCACTTCTAGTAGCCTCAATCCCTTGAATACCGACTGGAAAATGCCGAACATCAATATAGCAACCAATATCGAACAAGCTACACGGCGACACGTTGATACGCAGCGGGAGTACGAAAAGGCGAGAGAAAAGTTCGAGGAAGCGAAGACGAAGATGGAAGAGTGTGAGAAGAACATGAAGGATGCTGAGCGTTTGCTTTATTTTGCAAAGTATCGAGTGCCAGGTTGGTGACGCGAGTGATGTTGCTAGTATGAGGGGTGGCAGTGAAAGCGAATAAGAGGGGTGATATATAATCTTGCGACCTCGAGTAGTATCTTTGTGCTTCTGGGAATCAACATTTCCGCGTTTCGAACACAGCGGTGGTTATCAACAGTAGCCAAAGGTCTCTTATATGAGTTTGCAGTGATCGGAATTTCGAGTTCTGTTCGGTGTCATCGCCCGCTTTAGGTGATCAGATGAAAGTTTTAGTGGGTTCAATTCGATCTTGACGATATAGGAGACGTTAATATATAACCCAGAAGACGTGGTGTCATTTGCCTATACTTTGGAGGCTTGTTCGTTCTGTGTGAGATGACATCATCGTTTCCATATCTCCCTATCCCAGAGCCATAATCGCATCTGCTAGTATCTTTGGCTCGTGAATACGTAAGCAAAGTGGTCTTTGGCAAGCGATTCAGTCTAACAGTACTGCTTTTGGGATTCTGATATCAAATTTACTCATATATTCTTGATAATCAGATATTTTGACCCGAATGCCCTTGTAACAAGATAACCTCCGTAAGAGTAAAAGTTCAAATAAATCGATTACAGCTGGAAGGATATGATGGCAGAATTGCTTTTTATAGCCTCAGGCTTCTGTACGACAAAGGCTGGATGGCCAACAAGCAGAGCTTACACCTTCAACTTCTTACTATCGAATTCTGAAATCCCGAACTCGATTATCGTGGCTCTCAATAAACTCATCACACAGAAAGAAGACAGTAGACGGAACCCTGAAGCTATCCCCAAATATGTGGCAGTCTCCAGTAAGAAGTGTCCAGTTCTCAAATTGGTCTGGTCTCAACAAGCAAGGCGCGTCAGTACCCGAGAGTATGCAAACTACGTTCTCTCGCTCCGCACATGCAGGTACAATTATCAGTTCTTTGTTATCCATAACGCCGATCCTACATTGGTTGAGAGAGTTAAAGAAATGACCAGCGTCCTCATCGCTGATTGACATTGACTCACTTGGCTTTACTCATGATTCGTTAATTGCATTCTCGCTCCGTCAAAAGGGGTACTACTTACATCCACATTGGACCAAAACCGACTTAAGTGTGAGTGAAGTTTATGGGTATCTATAGTAAACAGAGCTAACTGATCAGCCAACTAGGTCGGTTACGCGCTAGCGCTACGACTTTTGCACTCACCATTCGTAATCGCTTTCCCAAGTTGACTAGTCATGCCACAATTATTTGATTTGCCATCAACACCCGAAATGCTTTCAGAATCACCAAGAAACGATAAAAGTGCCATGATCTGGTTCTTTGCGTCGTTTGTATCTAGGAACATGAAGACCTTGCTAGTCTCTTCTATACGCGCATACTCACACCCTGTGACAGATAGCTCAAGATGTTCACTGCTCCATTCATTCAGAACCGGGCGAATCTGATGATTTCGGTTGTCTTGAGACTTAAGTTTTGGAGCAGCTCGATCGAATGTGTCCTCCAGAGATTCAACCACAAAGTAATAGAAATGGAGCGGGTCATCCTGGGTCCAATCAGGAATCCATGAGGGCATGTTTCTCTTGTGTGGGTGGTGAATGGCGGTGAATATTCGAAGCCCAAGAACTGGCAGAAGGAATATTGCAACGTTCGTGAAGATCTGCTCAGCAGTTTGTGTATAATCGATCAAGTGCTCCATCTTTGACTGCCCAGGACCAGTCAAAGACTTGAGGGCGAAGATCTTGTCTCTGGAATCAGTTGCCAGGCAATTTCGGCTTTCGTATAGCCGATTCCATAGACAGAACTCGGTTGTTGAGTAGTGTTCTGGTGCTAGATAGATGAGTTTCAGTGGCAAAGGCCAAGCGCGGTCGGTCACATTATGGTTTGAGTGATAACCAAAGTGTAGTTCTTTGAGAGCATCAAAAGACACGCTAGAAGAACCACAGATGATTGTGACTGAGGCTTTCGAGAAGACTTCTTGTAGAACCCAGACTCTTTTAAACCACGGTCTTTGGTAGAATGTCTGGAGTTCTTGAACAATTTCTTCACTTGGACACGGTCGATCGCAGCCTCCTGTCTGCCTAAGCAACTCGTCCGCCGCTGTCAGCTCATTGAACAAAACACGGCTTCCTGGTGTATGTTCGCCAAGATACACCAGGACATTGGATGCGCGCCAGAAAACCTTATCCATGATCCGAACTTGGCAAGCCCGCTCTGCCATATCTCGCTGATTGATACAAATGGCATCGATCCAAACCAACCGGTGCTCGTGTCTTAGCCGCAGGTGCCGAAGGGCTTGGTAGCAATTCTCCCCTACGCGTTGCCATTCCCTGCCACCATTCAATTCAATCTTCTTCGTGGGATTGCTATCGCCCCAGGTGTAAGAAAGTGCCTCGTATTCGAGAGACGCGTCGGATAGTGATGCATGTTGAATGGTGCATGCAATAGGGTCTGAATCTTTCAAGCTGGGATGCAAAGTCAGAATCCGAAGAGAGTCATTGCTTTGCAGTGGCCGATATCGATGATAACGCATGTTGATTGAAAGATATGGATAAATAATTGAATAGAGAAGGAGTATATTGGAAATCGGTGGATGTTAGCGATGTCTAGGCATCAGCTCTGCTATGCAACTAAGCCCTTGGCTGCATCTAGCAGGTGGGGTTATTCTAGCTTAGGCGTTCCATACTTCACTGGCTATACTTCTTGAATAGAATAAGTGGGGCTAATAAACTGCGACGCTGTGGCGCAAAACAAGGCTGTAGCTGCATGCAGAGATGAAGCCGCTTTCACTAAGCACTGTATCGCCATATCTGGGCTTCGGACGCTCTGCATGACTCCAGTATTGATCAATCGATATCCAAATTTGTGACGTATCCTGTTCTACACCGTCTAGACTATACGCTTCCAGTGCCTTAGTTTTTCGCTTCTATCCACATAACTTCTCATATCCTCAGGCTTTATCTGCTTCTCCAGTTGCATTCAGTCGGCCACGCTCTCTTTTGTCATGGGCTTCTTTGGCCTCTTTAGTTGCTTTCTTCCTAGCGCCATCCGCCCGAACCACCCTACCATTCCCATCCCTGTCGACTATCTAAAGAACAACAGACTTTTTCTTACAGCGAGTCTTGGCTTCACCGTTCGTCTCTTTGAGAATTGCGATATAGTTTCAATCCAGTGCTTGCTTGGCGAAGAATTGTCGGGCGGCATCAGCAAGCTTCTAAAAGAGTATTTTATAGAGAGCCTGGCTTCGCTCGTTACCATTACAAGAACTATGCTTGATCTGCTTTAACAAAACCGTCAGGGGTTCTGGGGAGACGGACATTCCACCACACCAGTTGTTTTAGTACGAAGGCATACGCATTAGCATGACTGTCATGCGCTACGAATCATATCGCTGTCAATGTGTATGTGACGCCTAGTCACCCAGTGCCAAATAACCCTGATTGAATGATTGACAATTTTTATACCAACACTCCATCAAAGATAAAAAGCACTAGTAAGGTCATTCCACATAGTTCTCTTCTAACCGCTATATCGCCTTTTATTTGCTCCTTTATCTACAAACAATGCCACTCCAAAGTCTTACGCCCGAAATCTACCTGACCCACGACCCGATATCCAATAACTCAAGTGTGTTTCTAAAATTGAAACTATGGTTCAATATGGGCGTGATCATAACCCTCATGATGTCCCAGTTCCGACCTACGATCAGAATACAGCTAGTTGGAAGTGCTCTGGGTGGCGTCCAAATTACAAGTCCTGAATGCTTTACATGGACTTTATAAGCGCAGATTTCAATAATGCGTTACAAAATATCAGATACGACATGGTATTTTTTCTGAAAAACGCAGGTGCATAATTAGTGGACATTTACGAGATAACCGGGCAAAATGAGGGCTCACTATCCTACGACGTGCATTGGTCATTCGCGAGCTAAGTGTATGAACAATGCAATGATATAGATGCAGTCTTGACTAAATGTTCTCAGCGATGTCATCAGCAGAGTGAATGTTTTCAGTTCATTGGTCAACTTTGTCGACCATGCAAGATTGCGAAATTGTAGCGCGTAGGCTTACCTGTCTCTTGCGAAGGAACTCTGATAATAAGAGACCCAGCTCTAGTCACAACTAAAAATTGAAAACTGATGAGAGCCAAGGTATTGCAAGGCTGTTACTTCCATCGACTTAGTGATCAGGCAGTGAAGCTTTCCTGAAACAGGAAAAGGCACTATCATTACATCATCGATCGGGACTGCGGGGTGCCTCAGTGGAACAGAATTTCAGTGCACTAGCAGAGAGTCGTCATTAAACTTTACTTGTCCCAGACCTTCCTCCAGATCATTAAATCTTCGAGAGTTCTAGCTGCAGTGATGCACGTAAAAACGTTCTCATTCTTCCTCGTGAAGAACCACCGATTTTCCACTAGTGCTTGCACTCGTGTTTGTACTGGGAGTTGCTCGTCACTAAAGCAGGCCCATGCTTGTTCATAAGGTCGTATGTTGGGTTGAAGGTGTGATAGGTCCTCATAAACAACGCCATACTTTTCTAATAATGCCTTCATCTTTACCCCTGCAGCCTCCGAAAGTTCTCCAAGCAGTGGGGTCCAGACGGTCAATTTATTGATCTGATTTGGCAACTCCTCGAGTAGCCATTTCTGGTATTCTTGAAGGTCGGAATCTAGTTCCTGCAAATCGTTCTCACTCAATTTCATGAGGTCACTCCAAGAAGCGCCCCCAACCCGTATAACAGATTGTGATTCTTTATCATTGTCATTCCTTTCCGTAATCGCTTTTTGGAGAGTTTTCAATGCTGCATTTTTCCTCCTATCGTAGTCACCGTCTGCATACAGCATGGGCAGCTGCACGTCAAAAATCCCCATTAAGGAATAAGCAACGTCTTCCGGGATCGTTGCAGAGCGGCTCTTGATCCAAGAAAAACGCTCTTCTACGGTAAAATAAAGGAGCTCAAGTCCTTGGAGGGCTCGGATGGGAATCTGAGTCACAGCACTAATCGTAGATACTAGCTCTTTCTTGTTGCCGAGGAATGTCTTTTCCCTGGAAAAGAAGGAGATGGAAGTAGGCGCAATGAGTTCCTGAAGCGTCCAACTGCGTTTGAACCATCTGCTCTTTAAGAATGCCTCTTTCCATTTCATATCAGAAACTTCTGTAGACTCATGGACGGATACATCAGAGAGATACACGTAGCATCTGGTAGAATTCTGATACCAATAGAACATGGAGGCCAATGAATGCTGAAGTTCGGAGCTGGACGATTTGTTGATGCAGCAGGTGTCAATCCAGAAGTATGTTAGGCCATCCCTCACGACTCTCTCTTGACAGAAGCGTAGCTTTTCGTATCCCAGTTTGCTAGTATCATCATATTCTTTTTGTCCACCTTGAATATCCTCGAATTGAACCTCATCATCACTGCGACCCCAAGTATGGGATAGTATCGCATAGACTGGAGTTTCTCCCCCCGAGAACCTCTCAAGGATCCATCTGCGTTTACTAGGATCAAGCCGCAGAAGACGCATACTTAATGGTGTTCATTGAAAGAATGTAGAAAGTTGCAAGGGTGAAAAGGTATAGAATGATGCGAACCCTTTACACAACAGACTCAGTTTACCCCGCACAAGGCTGTGCTGTGTTGCGCGGACAGTTTTAGTTCAACCAATCAAGTCTCAACTAAAAAGAGTCGCTTTTTACTATTTGAATGCTCCTTTGGGAAAGCTTCATATTTGAGTAATGAAAAACCTGTGTTAAGTGGGACGCGTATTTAGTCTTGAATCGCCTAAAACAGCACTGGTACTCAAATATGTCATACGAAGTAAGTAACGTAATCTTAGATACCGAAGATTTTTCGTATAAGAGATGAGAGAAAAAACATGAACGACTGGTGCGTGGAACTCTTTAGCCAGAAGGCGATCAATCTTGTGCATGACCACCTTTGGTATACTCACAAAACGAATTTCATCACAAGAAGCCTAGCTTAATCAATCGCTGCCGTTTGGAACCTGATCATTGACTAAAAACGATAAGATCATTCCCCCGATTGGCTCTTTCTAAGGCAATAAAATCATTGCTCTGCAGACTTTGTCTAGACATGGTTTAGGGTGGAGCGTAGGCCCCCATGTTCCTTGGCCTTTTAACGTAGCCGATTCCAGGGGGGTCTACATCGACTGATGTTTGTTTCTAGAGCGCTTAAACGTCGTAGATCCACTTTTGGACTGCCTTTTCTAACTATACAATCATTTGCATAGATCTCCCAAGACTTAATTCATCGGAGAAAGCTCCAAGACAGGCCCACAAAACGCGACGCTGGCTCCCGAGACCCGTCGCTTCCCGTACTACGGTTAAGGCGCTCAAAATGGCAGGCGTTGGCCGAGAGAACAGGGGTTTCCCCCTTCCCACATTCCTATTGTTTCCTAAATACCCCTTACGCAATTCCTTGGCCACTCATGACTCGGAGGATTTTATTGAGCTATACGAACAGTATTGCAGATCTTATACTGAAAGAGGCAGAAGTCAAGAAACGATAAGACCTGCTTGGATTTGGGACCATTTTTCAATTACAATAGTCTATGCGACAACGGCCATAGTGCAAGTCAAAAAGCGCGTCTAGTCCAGCAGTGTTAGGCAAGCCGCCTCTGGTCCACACGCCTTGCCTTCGTTCACAATGCGCTTCTTCACTCGTTTCACCGCGCTGGTCACAGCCGCAGCTCCATTCGTTGCTCTTGCTGCCCCCGTCGCAGCACCTCCAACGGATGACATTATTCCTGGAAGATATATAGTCCAGTTGAAGCCTGATACCGATGTCGCAGCGGTCGCTGCCCACCACCACAAGGTGCGCAGCATCCATGCCCGCAACCTGGCTCGACGAGGTGACAATTCTCCAGCTGGTGAGCCAGTGGAGCGCGAGTACGGCTTCGGCGACTTCAAAGGCTATGCTGGGTCTTTCGATGAGGCAACCATCGAAGAGTTGAAGACTCTGCCAGAGGTAATCCAGGTCCCGCCATACAATGGCACAACGTAGCAATGCTGATTTCATTGTTAGGTCCTTGTAGTTGAGCCAGATTTCATTATGAGAACTTCCGCGATTGTGTCTCAGGCAAGCCCACCATGGGGCCTTGCTAGTATCTCCTCCCGCACGCCAGGAGCCAGCTCTTATGTCTACGATGACAGTGCGGGTCAAGGCACCTTTTCCTACGTAATAGGTAAGTCAGAAATACCGTGCAGATCTTGATTTGGTGTTGACATGTTATCAAGATACTGGTGTCCGCATCACCCACCAGGACTTCGGCGGACGAGCCATCTGGGGATATAATGCCGTCAGAAACAGTCCTAATACTGATGAAGATGGCCATGGAACGTAAGCCGAACCCCATCTCACAGTGCTCATACCCGTCTGACATAACTTAGTCACGTTGCTGGAACCGTTGGTGGTACCACCTATGGTGTTGCTAAGAAAACCACCATCATAGGTGTCAAGACCCTCGGTGGCAGCACAGGAACTGCATCAGATGTCTTCGCAGGGTTTGACTGGACGGTCAACGACATTGTCTCCAAGAACCGACAAAACACTGCCGTTATCAACATGTCGTTCGGTGCATCTGCCTCTACAACGTGGGATAATGCCATTACTGCAGCCTGGAACAAAGGTATAAGTATGGTCGTATCGGCAGGAAACGAAAATGGTCCCACCTCCAATAGCTCGCCAGCCCGCTCTCCCGAAGTCATCTGTGTCGGAAACGTCCAGAGCAACAACCGGAGACTCAGCGGTGGAAGAGGCTCCAACTACGGCCCTGAAGTGGATATCTTTGCTGCGGGCACCTCCATCGTCTCCGCATCCCATCTGAGTGATACAGGGACAGCCACTAAGACCGGTACCTCGATGGCGGCCCCTCATGTAGCTGGTCTTATCTCATACCTTCGTGGTCTCGAAGGTCCTTCCACTGCGGCGGCCGTTAAGGCAAGGGTGTACCAATTGGGCACGCCTGGTGTCGTGACAGACACAATGGGCTCAGTTAATCTTTTGGCGTACAACGGTAACAAATGATTGTATTTCTAATGCATGTGGATCTCAGAATCGCGTTAATCTGAGATTGTACGATTGAGATGTAATCTACTTCCTGGCTTAGCTTCTTTCCTGTAAATATTATATGTTGAATACCACTTATCCGGTATTATCCAAGTCACTTTTCATGCCTCGAATTTATCGTATGGTTTGCTTAGGCTAGCCTGTCACGGCCGGGACGACCACCAAAAGGGACAAGGTATCAGAACAGTATATGGTACAAGTGTTGTCTATCCCGGTAGTTGCGGAGGTGAGCTAAG